>NC_081345.1:75599324-75753641 GCF_029784015.1 Lycium ferocissimum
TCCGGGGTTTAAAGGCCAAAAAAAAAAGGCAAATAGGAGATCGGCAAAAACCCCAAAAAACCCTTAGATCAAACTCGTTAAAGGGCCTTAAAAAGGGGCGGAGTCCCCCGGGACGTACTCCTTTTTGAGGATAAAGATAAAAGGAACCCGCCCCCTTGGAACCAATTTGGCCTGGGTTTCCTCCTCGTTTCCCGTAAAACGAGGAAAAAGGGGGAGCGAATAGAGTTTGTTCGCCCGGCATCGCCAGCCTGGTGGGCAATTGCACCTGACGTGGCCTACCCTTACCGCGTCTCGCTAAGGCATGTGACAAGTGAAGAAGTCTTCACACAAAAGGTGTCCATTTCATCAAGAACAGCTAGGCCATACCACTAATGAGTGTTTGGCCTTCAAAAAGAGAATTAATAAAAGCACTGGCGATAAGACCAATCACCAGTTCGTAGGGGTCCCATTCATAGTTGGTCCATGACAGTGTTTCCCCAACTGAGAGAGTCACACTTGTCACGACCCAGCCCCGTAGGCCGTGACTAGCGCCCGAGCTGGGCACCCAAACACATTCATTAATCCGGGCGCGCGCGCATGGCTTATGCGTATACAAATACGTACACCGTCTCGCATTATCTCAAACTATCTCAAACACAAACATATACATATCGGGGAAAGCCGCAAGGCTATCAAGTGGGCGCAACAAAAAACATATACAATGCAAGGCGACAAGGTCGCCACGGCGAACGGGATCGCCCCGTAACATATAACATACAAACACACCCGTACGTAATAGGATAACCCACATATACGTATACGTACCTCTAAACAGACCAATAGAATCATATGACGGGACAAGTCCCCGCCGTACCCCCGAACAAACAAATACATATGCAAAATGAACGAATATATATCAAAAAGGGTTCCCGAATAAAGCGAGCACTCCAAACAAAAGTTGAATAGGTGTCTTAAACCGGCGGATCACCGAATCGTACGTCCGTACTGCGGCACAAAACCACTCGAAGAAAGCGGGGGTCGCACGGAATATGTACCGAGTATGCAAAGCGAAGATATAGTAAACAACTGAGTCATAATCGAAAATGTATGCCGTAAAGTAAAAGCATATCCAAATACCAAAATGTTTATTTTCAAAATACAAATCATGCAAGAGGGCTCGGAAAATATGGTCGCCGCTCGTCGTTGGCGCCATAACACAAGATAACACCGAAAGTTTCAAATCTCCATATCCCCCGTCACATGTCATAACACATCATAACGCCATAACACAAGATATCACCAAATATAAACGGAACCGGAAAGCCTAATGGTGAGGGCTCGGTCGAACCATAACACAACATAACACCGGAGTATAACATAGTGCGCACGACAACATAACAAACCGGGACTCGGCGAAAGATACAACAGAATGCACGAGCAGAGTCGTGAGTAACCATATGTATAAAATCATTATCATAGACTCAAACGATAAGTAAAATGACCATACTTGGAAATCGGAATAATAGCCATACCAAATTCTTTCAAAAGTCATCAGGATTATATAAAGGAAAGTCGCGGGACCCACGGACGGGTGTCGACCCGAGCCGGCCCGCCATGGAAAACATACTCATCATACGCCATAAAATCTCCTACGAACATATCGAAGCAATCCGAGCCTTCGTGAAAAGTTACGGTTGTTCGTAGTTCGAACTCTTTAAAAACGAAACTTTTTTATGCAACATTTGGAACTCAATTATTCCAAAGACATAAGGGCCAATATTTCATCACATTAAGCATACGAATACCAAGAAACAAATAAGAATCATAGACATGCTCGGATTATGCAGGGATAGAATTTCCTCGAGGCTCGTGTCATAGCCTATTTATAACTAAGGCATGCGAAAGAAGGAAGGGTTGACTTTTACATACCCTCGTCCACTCTCAAAGCTAATCCAACTCAAGCTAATCCCAACCTACGTCCGGGCTCCCAAGGTCTACAACATCAACGGATATCAAGTATTAGCTATAGACGTTTAGGCATTTAATTCCAAACTAAGACTTAATTCTACGAAATTGGCAGCATTTCCCCAATAAAAATGGCCAACCCCCGAGAATTCAACTCGGCCAATTCAACAGCAACAACACCAACAATCATTCTAACAACATCAACAATCGATCCGAAAAACAATATAACATTAGTAACCCTCTTTTACATTATTCAACAACATTCATTATATTCAACTCAACGGCTTACATTCAAGCCAACATCATCGCTCATACATTCAAATACTAACCCGAACCCATACCAACAATATTCAAGGACATTTTAAACAATTCATACAATGTTTCAAACATCCCAAACAACACCCCACTTCACCCGAAAACTGCCCCAACCCGAGAACACAACAACTATATTCCCTTCTCTCAAATTCGTGAATTACACCAACAATCCATACTTTAATAACGTCATTTCCATAAATACAAAAATTACATTAAATACACATGATTCTCCAAATCAGCCCATAGCAATTACAACATCAATTTGAGTCATTAAACTCTTATCGTCAACATAGAATCCACATAACAATAACAATCAAAATACTAAATTGAATTGATCCATTCTTTGCTACACTTCACAAGCCATATTCGGCCAACACATCCACAACCAACTTTCATGATTTTCATTCTTCTTCACACTACAACAATCAAAACATGCTAACTAGAATTAATTCATTACTTCCACACAACACAACAACACACACGGCCAACACACCATGCACACGGCTCACTTCCACATGCAATATTTCCATGAATTTCATCCATAATTACATACTACAACATGCACACATCATTCATAACACATAAAAAAATATTAAATCTTACCTTTTCCCTTCAACTTCACAACTAGGCTAGGGTTTGCGATTGACAAAACGGATGGTTTGTTCGCTCCAACAACACTTCCACGTTAACTAGGGACCTCCAATTAGTGGATTTGGCACAAGGAAATATTTTGGTAATGGCTCAATTTGGTCTTCAATTTTTGCTCTCTTGGCCGAATGGCCTTCTTTGTTCATCCAAGGTTCTCTTTTTTTTTTTCTAAGTGTGGAATGAGAAAGATGACTTAGTGGTCATCTTTTATGCTTTCATATAAGAGTTATACATGTGTCCATGGCCCACACATGGGTTGGACCAATTAAATTTGGCCACAAAATGTGTGGGAACCACTTCCAACCACACGGCCAACATGGCCTAATTTTCATGATTTGCCAACTTTCAAATATATCACTTTTGGTCCCAAATTTTCCTAAATGTTCCATGCCAACAAATTCATGAACAACTTATGTCTTAAAATAAAATCGAAGGTCAAGAGTCTCGACTTTGTATCCCGGAATGGTCTTGTCCCTAACTTATCATAATTAAACCGGATTGTCCCGTTGTACCAAATACGGGATATAACAACACTGAACACTCACGTTTGGTGTTATGACTTCACTGTCTTCAAAGAGTCGTATGTCAACATTTTACAGAAGTTGGCGAGTACTGGGAAAATCCGCCCAATCAGATCTAGAAAAGCTCTGTCTGAGGGTACAAGTCGAAGGAAGATGTGCCTTTACCATTTCGGGACCCTTGGGCACAACATTGAGGAATGTGAAGCTTTTAAGTTTGACCTAGAACATCTGTTTTATACGGGTAGCATTTGGGTGGTGCTCCTACCCCAGTGTTAGGATTTTGCGCCTTTGGGCCGGAAAAAGATTGAAAGGACAAACAACCTGTTCTGATCTCAGGAGAGGTCATCTTTTGGGTAGATTTTAGGGGATCCCATTTTTTGTATTTTTAACATATTTGTCCACCCCTCCCCCCTCTTATGTGGAAAAGGAACTACGCCGACCTGATGTCCCAAGGAGAGATACGTAGGAAGCCCTTATCAGGCCTGGTCTCGGATAGGTTTAAATTAGGAAAGTCATATTTTTATGTAAACCGAACTACGGATGGCCCGATTTCCGCGAGGATACGTAGGCGATACGTAAGACTCAGTCCCTATATATTATAATTATATATTCCCCCACTTAACAAAACCTAAATACCTGAAACCCGGTACAAGGGACCAATCAAGAATTTAAATCAAACATATGATTGTTTATGTGCAATGTGCTTTTACCTATCAACTCTATATGATATCTTGCTTATCTCTTATTGCCTAACGAGCTAACATTGTTTGCTTTTGAGTTATTCTTTTCCTATAGAAAGAGAAAGTTGACCCGTGTTCACACTGGCATACTTCACAAGATCGAAAGCTATAATAGCATCCCTGTCCCAACAAGACTGAGGCAAAGCAACAATAACTCGTACTTCTGAGAATGAGCCCAACTGGACTGACCTCGTTCTTAGAGAGTCACCCATACAAGAACTACACGAGTCCTCGCCTGCTGAGGACACAAAGAAAATACTGTTTGAGAAAATCACCGACCTCCAAGATAAGGTCGCACGGGCCGAAACTGCTAATGCTTCCCGAGAGGCACCTATTGAAACTAGAAGGCCTCCGCCGCCTTTTCTATATCTGAGCTCGCCCTTACCCGATCATTTTCCCACCTACCCCACTGTAACCACTATACCATTCACGCCAAACCCAATTGGACACATTATGTCACACCCCAATCTCATCAGGGCATGATGGGCACCCAACCCTTACTTGGAGCTGAGCGAACCCTATGGTATTAACACAATGAAACATGACATATAAATTTTTTTGGAAATATAATAAATTACTTTCAGTCAAACCATAGAAATTTGCGAACGATACTCAATTAAACTGAGTAAGTCAAACTAACTACATGGTCTCTTTACTCAACACATGCCATCTCAACATACTAACCACAGGACACTGTCTGCAAAGTCTCTAAGAGTAAACACTTGAATCATATGAGTCGGGACAGGGTCCCGACATACCCATACACACATATGATAACCATAATGACTTGGCCGCGCTCCAGAAGAAAATGGAGTTTGCCAATCGGTACGATAACCCGCCAACCACCCTAGCGTACTTTTACCCGCAAAACAATGCGGACTCCGCGGCATGAATACAAGCGCCCCAGAAAAGGGACGTACGTACGAACAATGTACCGAGTATGTAAGGCATAAGAACATCGAATCTGATGAATCATGAAAACCAATCTCAATATTTGAATGCAATACGTGGCTAACATCCGAGAATATCTGCGTAACTCTATATAAGCGAAACCGACTCGTAAGCGTATGACCCAGGCATAGGTTATAATATAAGCGATAGTCTTGTGAAACGCGTACAGCCCGATCCATATATAATATAATAGTGCCAAGGAACGTACGACCGATCCATATATAATATAATAGTGCCGAGGAACGTACGGCCGATCCATATATAATATAATAAAATTGAGGAACGTATTCGGTCGATCCATATATAATATAATAGTCTTGAGGAACGTACGGTCGATCCATATATATATAATATATATAAATGCATGTAAAACTCGAAAAAGGATACTCGAACTCCTGGGTGAGATAAGAAGCTAGTATGAAAAGTTCTCGGGAGTTATGGACATAAAACATAGGAGGCCAAAGGATACAAATATCTCTCTACACTATCTAGGAATGAGTCTTTGGAACTCGCTTGCTCACTGTGCTCATTCATATGATAAGGATCATGCCAAAATGAAAGAAACGGATAGCCTTAACATACCTTTTCCGCTTTCCAGCCAACCACAGTCCATTTTCGGGTCACGCTAATCTATCAACAATATCAATTTACCAACAATCAATCCAATATATATCCTTATAATCAATCCCTTAAACTTATCTCTTTTTCTAACGAAATTTCGATAGCATTTCCTTTATAAACTGGACAACCCCAAAAATCCAATTCAGCTAAATTATCAACAACAACAAGAACCATCTCATATAAGCCACTTTAAACTCAAAGCATCAACTGCCAAGGATATAGACCAAAACAGCCCGGTATACGCTTTGTATACGATATCTTCATACACTTTATTCTCCCAAATTTAGGAACAACAACTTATCAACAACATCAACAAAAATATCAACAATTATTTTATATCAATATCCAACTAATTCTATCCATTTAATCATACCAAAATAGCCCCCAAGTCATTTGATATCCAAAAATTATAACCGAACTTTTAACGTCATTTTCTCTATTCTAACCCGTCAAATCTATCAATGATCATGGTAAGAACATCATTAACATCTTAAACATACCTTTTATGAGAAGCCACCACGAAACCAACATCCCCCAAGTTTAATTTTTATCTTAAAACGACGACGATAACTCGTACTACACTTTATCCTTCACGAGCCTCGCGATTCGGGGCCTCGAACTTGATCAAACCCTTGTTTTATCTCTCTAAACTCCCCTCACTCTCTCTCTACCATGTTCTAGACTTTTTGGTATGAAATGAGGATGATAAGGTTTAAAACATCCCTTAAATAGCAAGGGAAGTGGGCCTGACCCGACTTGGAGTCGGGTTGCCCACCGGCTTAGCTTTGACCTTTCTGTCTTAAAATGTCCATAACTTTTTATCCCTATGTCTTGTGAAGGCTCACGACCTATGATTGGAAAGATATTTCAATTATCTACAACTTTAAGTTTGGAGTTTTCCCAAATTCCCAAATAATGATGGGGTTATGGCCTCACAAGTCAGATCACCCGAAAACGTAACTTAAAAACATCTTTTTGGAGAGCTTCCACTTGGATTTGGCTTAAGGTCCTTCTTGAGTTGTGTTTAACTTCACATATATTATCCATATAAATTTTCATATGTCCTTTATAAAAACCCCATCATGTGGGCCCCACCTCAGCTTACGGTTACGAGGGCTATATCTTTTAACGTATCATTCCAATCATATACCGCAATTCCAAATATCATCCTCGTACTATCCTCTACGCTAATACAAGTAGAATTTCATCCTTTATACTTGTGATATTTATCCTCCTCGAGCTCACATTAAGCCGTTTCTGACCCTTAGTAAAGCGAAATTTTCTAGGTTGTAACACATTGGCACCTCATACCATACACCGCCACCGCCTAACACTATCGTAGTCCTCGGGACCACTCATTCCGTTCCCTCCTATAAATCACCACAAAATACCCGCCCAAGCTCCACTATATACGACCAAGTACCGTCTCTCTACCAACCACCAAAACTACCCACATGCCCCAAAATCGTCCCACACATCCAACGGTTTCTTTCCACACACCGGTTACTTCAAACACCTTTTCGCCCAGTCATCAGGAAATTGATCATTACAAAGAGATGGAAAAGAAATGGAAGGCCGAGCAAGAGAAACAAGAAGAAAGACTGCAGCGCAAAATGGCCGAGATGCTCGAGCGATCTGTGAGAGCTACCCGCACAGCTACGGGTGTGAGCTATAATGATCTGCATGCACCCGAGTTTAGACTTGCCCGAGGGTTTCAAAGTGCCACATTTGAAATGTTTAATGGAACAGGCAATCCCAAGGCCCACTTACGAGCTTACTGTGACCAATTGGTCGGTGTCTGAGATAATCAGGCACTCATCATGAGGCTGTTTAGCCGAAGTCTGACCGGGGAGAATTCTGAATGGTTCACGGCACAAGACATACGTCGTTGGACCACATGGGAAGATAGAGGTTCTGTTTCAACATGGAAACAGTATTTGGAAAAGATAAAGTAGAAATACGCAAGTAGGTGGAGAACTGAAGCCGCTCGAGTACAACTGCCAATGGGCGAAGATAAATTGGTCTCAGTCTTTATCCGTTCCTAGGATTAGACTTCTACGGCCGAATGCTGTCAATGGCAGGAAGGCCATTTTCCGAACTTGTCAAAATAGGGGAGGCCATAGAGGATGGTCTCAAGTCAAAACAAATTATAAGTATAGCCGAAAAAGCTGCCGGATCAAGCTCAACGGGCTTCATCAGAAAGAAGAAAGAGGACGTGGCAAACATTTCACATACTCCCAGCCCTAGAACTAAAAGAAAGGAAGAATTCCAGTCTCCGATGGAAGTTTATGCTTCACCACCCCCAAATACCTATATACCTGCTTCATACAATACAGTGCCTGTATATTACGCACAACCAACATTTCAAACACCAACTCCTAATTACCAAGCTCCGTAAAAATACCTTCAAACTCCACCCCCAAATTTCCAAACTCCCTCTCCAAATTACCAAGCTCTACCTCCAAACTACCAAACTCTCGCACCTGCGAACAGACCTTCACGAAACAATCTGCCCACAAATTGTCAAACCAACCACCACCAAATGCTTAAAACGCGCCATGTCAAAACTTTGAGAAGAAGCCTGCCCACGTGTTTACTCTGTTGATGGAGACCCAAACCAAAATATTTAAGCGGTTGAGTGCTGCCGAGATGATCCAGACACTTCCCTCGAAGATCTTTGACCCAAAGAACCGATTCTATCGAGCAGATCAAACATGTTCTTACCATTCTAATGGCATAGAGCACAGTACTGAGGATTGTATGAATATAAAGTACAAAATACAAGATATGATCGACAGGAAAGAAATCGCGCTTCAAACGGCTGCGCCCAATGTAAACACCAACCCTTTGCCTAACCACGACAACAATGTGATCCATATGATTGAAAGGGAAGAAGATTGGGTTGCAGGAAAGCTCGCAATCCGAGACTCTGTACACGAACTCGAGTGCACAGTGGTATCACTTTCTTTACCCACAGTTCAAGGTGTTAGTTCTTGTGCCAACTGTTGGCGTGTAGCCCAAGTAGCAACAGCACCCCCAGGAAAGAATTTGTGGTGCAAGTAGCTGCGGTCCACGGAATGACAAGGTGGGGAAGATATTATACTCCCGAAGATTTGGCCCAGGGGCACCTCGCAAAAAAGGGAATCAGAATAGAGCAATCATTGAAGGCGAGGCAGAAGATTTCTGGCGCCAAATGCAGCCGAAAGAATACTCCATTGTGGAGCCCTTAAAGAAAATACCGGCCCAGATATATTTACTAGCACTCCTTCTAAGTTCACCCCAAAGACCGTTTGGCTTTAATGAAGGTATTAGAAGAAGCCCACGTCCCAGCCGGGACAAGTAGTGAAAATTTGGCAGAAATGGTCGCCTATGTCATGGAGGAACACCAAATTGCCTTCACTGAGAAAGTGTTGCCCAAGGAAAGGACAGATCACAACAAAGCGTTGCATATCACTGTTATGTGCCGCAACAAAGTAGTCACTCGGGTTCTAGTCGACAATGTGTCTAGGCTCAACATTCTCCCCGAGTCTACTCTGGTTCAATTAGGTTATGACCTCGGAAAGATTCATCAGAGTCACACTAACATACAGGCATTTGACGGAGGTCGATGTGATGCCACTGGAGAAGTTGACCTTAGCATTCAAATAGGGCCAGCATAATTTGTTACCGAATTCCAAGTCATGGAAATACCCGCAAATTATAACTTGCTATTGGGAAAGCCATGGATTCACATAGGGGGAGCTGTTCCATCTTCCCTCCGTTAGTCTTTAAAGTTTTTGTAAGATAGCCACGAGGTGGTGATTCACAGAGAAGGCAGCATTCATAACTACCCAGACAATTCTGTGCCTGTCATCGAAGCGATGCCAAAGGGAACAGACTTCCATGTGACAGAGTTGGTGGGAGCTGCCCACAAGATAGACTCCACAGAGGCTCCCATGCCTGCAGTCTACAAGATGATTGCATCGACTATGCTCCAGAATGGGTTCGAACCCGGGAAAGGTTTGGGAAAGAATCTACACGGCATCACAGAGCTAATTCCCATTCCTCAGGATAATTTTCGCTTTGGGCTCGGTTATGTCCCAACTGAGGATGAGGTAACTAGCAAGAAGAAGAGAGATGTTGCGAAACTCCGCAATCCTATTCCAGATTTGTACTAGTCATTTCCAAACATAATGCTTATGCAGAATGATGCTCACGTATAAGAAGGGATAGGGATGCTATTCCGAGAGGAAGATTGTTCAGTGATACTGGAAGAGTGTGCAGAAGCGCCCACTATCCGAGATGCTGATCCGGGCGAGCAACTGTCCAACTGGACCTCTACCCTGCTTTTAGCTCTTCGGTAGAGAAATGAATTTATCTTTAAAAAAAAGGGGCGAGAATCAGTCGAGGCCCGATTGCTCACCCTTTTGCACTTTATTTACCTCGTGATGTTTTCAAAAATGGAAATGACTCGACGTTGATCTGAGCCAGGACCACATTTGTACTTTTATTGAATTAATGAAGCCTCAAATTATAAGAAAATGATTTTTATGTTTACTTTTTGCATGCATGTTTACACTAACCTCACTTTGCCTTGGTTTTTCAGTAATAAAAATAATAAAGCAATCCTAAGTGTCATGACATGTTGCGAAATTAATGAGTGGGCCGGTGTAAAGGAAGAAGAGTATGATGAATATGACGAGGAAACGATGCTACCAGAGGGTCTTGTAGAGGACGTAGAACAGTTGGAGAATGAGCAGAAGCCGAATATGGACGAAACGTAAGAATACGACCTAGGTGACAAAGAGAATATCAAGGAAACTAGGATAAGTGCACACCTAGAGGCACCTCAGAAAGAGGAGTTGATAAGTTTGATAAAAGAATATGTGGACATTTTTGCATGGTCATATGCTGACATGCCGGGATTAAGAACTAGTGTAGTGTCCCACCGGCTGCCCATCAATGTGGGTTTCACCTCGGTGAAACAGAAAACTCGACAGTTCAAGTCGGATCTCAGTATCCGCTATAAGGACGAGGTGGAGAAACAAATTAAATCAGGAGTGGTAGAAGTGACCTCGTACCCTACATGGTTAGCCAACATAGTACCAGTACCCAAAAAGGATGGAAAGATACGGATATGCTAAGTGGTTGATATAAGGACTCCATTTTGGCATTCCAAATCCCATAAACCCCTCCTTATGATGTAAAGCATTTAGTGCTCTAGACATGCATTCAGCAGCTAAAATGAATAAGGTCGGGAAGAGAGGATCTCCTTACTTTAGCCCTCTTATGGGTATAAAGAAACCCTGAGCCTGACCATTAATAAGAATATAGTACCAATTATTAGAGACAATCCTGTATACCATGTCAATTGGCATTTCACCAAAGCCCATTTTCCTTAATACTTTAGTCAGGAATAGCCAAGAAACTCTATCATAAGCCTTTGTCATAGCAACCTTAATTACCACATTAGCTAGTTTTCCCATTTACAAAGGCAACTTGTTGAGGTGAGATAAAACCTAGAAGTAACTTTACCAACCTCACATTAATGATTTTTAAGAAAATCTTGCTGGTGAAGTTACTGTAACACCCCATACTTTAAGGATAAGGTTTGACCCGTAAGACGAGGATCTAATGAAACTAATATGGGGAGTGTAGGAAGTATTTTGAAACCTATAAAAGGTATAAGAAGAGTCTTTGGGCAAATTAAAATCGGAAGCTACTCTAAGGAGCATGTTTTCAAGTGAGTTTGCACCAAGCCTCACTTAAAGCGAGTATTAAGAAATATCTATAAGGAATTTGGGAAAACTTCCTTCATGAAAGTTGTAGCCCTTCGAAATACCTTTCCATCCATTTAATGACCAGCTCAAACAGATCTCTGTACAAAATGTTATACCTATTTTACTGAAGCTCGCTCGGCCAGCCCCAGAGTGAGCTGGGATCTCGCCCAGCGAGACCCACAGTGAGGTGTGAGCTCCCCTTCGAGCTCGCTCAGTGATCCTAGGAGGAATTCACTCCATGCCTATAAATGCAACCCTTAGATGATTTTATGTCATTTATCACATTTCAACTTCGTTCTAAATCCCTAAGCAACCATTTTTCACCTATTCTTATCCTCCCACATCAAGGCAAGATCGCTCTAATGATCCCTTAGTAATTCCAACATTAATTCATGATTAGTAACATGATTCTTCAACCAAAACATAGGATTTCCTTGGTAAATCCTTCTCAAGTGATTCAAACCTAGGGTTTTGGTGTTCTCCGTCAGAGAAGCAATTTAGTTCGTTAGATTGGAGCGATTACAGGTATATAAGGCTAAATCTCTATGTGTGGGAGTGTTATTGATCTTCCCCATGCCTCGTTCTTCATGATTACTATGAATTGCATCAGAAATAGAGATTATGCATTAATTTCATGAAAAGTTCCAGAACCTCTATTCTTTAAAGACATAGTTTCGTAGTTGTTCATGATTATCATTCTGAATATTGTGAACTTAGTGTAATTAGTATATGATCATGTTTGACATTCCATGATTATTAGTTACAGTCATGGAATACTTATGCATGGTAATATTCTAAATCCCGTGAATAGTTCATGAAATCCATGTCTCAGTTCAGTATAGTGATAGTCAGTACTTCATATCAGGACCTTAGTATGAATTCATGTCTCAGTACTTGTGCAAACAATTTAGGCTTGGTTCTCTTGTCTATTTGTTGTTGGGCCTCTCTCTTTTATATTGAGCCTTTGGTTTGTATCTGGGCCATTTTTTCTGTTAAATATCGTAAAAAATGAGCCATTTTGTTTAAATACCTCTTTGTGTGCTAATATCTCAGTTATATCTTTTATGAACATATGTGCATTTTTTCTTGTGTGTTTATTTGAGTAACTAGCACATATTAAATACTTAGTTTATATTAAATATTTTCAAGTTTATATTAAATGTTTGCTTAAGTTCTAGATGCCCCACTAACCCATTATCTTTCCTTCCCCCTTTCAGGTTTCGTATGGGACAATGTCTTGGCGCTCCTCCTCTCAAACCCGTCATTTGAGGCCCAACTCTTCTTTGATCGAGTCCGGGTGGTGAAAGAAAATGGAAGCTAATATATTGAAGGCCCAACCATGGGTGAAAATGGTCAAATAATTGAAGGCCCACCTATGGGTGAAAATAGGCAACTGGTGGGCTTAGGTTGGCCCACCAGCCTAAACCTTTCTCCATTATTCATTTGTGCATACTAAATGTACTTGTAAAAGATGTTTTGACATATTGAAACCCCTATGAATGCTTAAAACTTAGGAAAATGCTTAGTATTATTAGGAAGTCGTCTAAATATTTTTCGAACTTGGACTAATCCTAATATATGCATGAAATCGGTGATTACTGTTCTATAAGCTTTTTATTTAAAATTAAAATTGGTTTGAATATGATTAAGTCTAAATAATTTTTTTGAAAATCGGAACTAATTGGCATTTTGGGCCTTCCGCCCTTTGTAGAAATCTGGAAATGAAATAACGAGGATCAAATCTGCCTTTGGGCCTTAAGCGCATTTCAAACGTTTTAACGTAACTGTCTCTTTGGGCCTTAGTGTCAATTTGATTTGAAATTGGATTTCGAAATAGCTTAGATACAAGAACTATTTGCAGAACTGAAACTAGTAATTAGAAAGTGATAATTCAGAACCTTCACAATGAATATTAGAACTTCTAAAAACTTGTTTGGACTCAAAACGGTTTTCATAAAGGGAAACTTACATAAATAGCTACCTTTTATTGGCTTCTAACTAGATATAACTATAAAATGCAAAATTACCAAGCGTAGCTACTTTTCTTTAAAAACGCGTGTATTCCTATTTTTTTGAAATATAGAGAAATACAAAGGAACAAGAACACGCTCCAGTGAAATCAGGAGCTATTTATGGAACAAATTTTTTGAAATACCGTGAAATACACGGAAATACAAAATCGAGTTGAGTAAAAATAGGCTATATTTTTTTAATAGATTCTTCTTTTTCTTTTTAAATGGTAAGTTAAATTAAATCAACCATATTTCAGTTAAATTAAATCTACCATATTTCACGCATTCCATAATAGCTCATGAATCTCTCTTAACTTTTATCACAATCAAAACTTTTTGAATTCAAAAACCACTAAAGATCTGAAAACTTCCAAATATAGAAAATTATACGCTGGAATACAATGAAATATGGTTGATTGTTTAAGAAAAATAAAGTTGTAGTGTGCGTATATACAATGGAATACAATGAAATATATCAGAAACTATTTAATAAATTAGAAATACAAAATGCATAAATACATTGAAATATAGTGAAATACAAACGCGAAAAAAAAGTGGAGTAAAAATAGGCTCTACACAAAAAAAAAAAGATAAATACATTTAAATACAGCGAAATAATACACTGAAAAATTAGATATACTGTTTGTTGATACACAGAAATACACTGAAATATACTAAAATATTTTATCAAACACTTGGTGGGCATGAAGCTCCACAACTCTCATCAATGGTTTTTCTACAACAACAACCTATTCTCTTGCTCCTAGATGATGCTGCAATATCATATTGCTATAATCAATACTATTCTTCGTCACTCATAAGATAAGCAACACCACATGATTAGCAAACATAAGAAGGATTTTCCTCTTATTTCGGCCTATCCATGGAGATTTAGCAAACGAATTGTTATGGCTGAGCTTCGGCCATTGGTTGGAGATCCTTCACTGCTTTTCTTGTTGCCGCTAGTGTATTTTTGCTTGGAGTATCAATATCCGCCATTAAAATGGAGAGTTAGAGCTTGTTGAAGATACTCTAACAATGGCTGAAAATATAAAAATAAAATAAAAAATTGAATGAAAAGTGAAGGTAAAGACGGTGAAATTTATGAACAATTGAAGAGAAATACAACAAGTAACATAACAAAAATTAGTTACCTATAGAGATTGGGTAACTGATAAGGAAGAAGAAGAAGAAATCGTGCTAATTATGGTGAAGAATAATGGGAGTGAAATACGGTTGTGAATTGAAGATGTGAGAGAAAAATATTTGAAAAAAAAAGAGATTGTGGGTAAGTGGGAGAGAGGTACCTTATTTTTAAGGAAATACACTGCAGTTACAAAAACAAGTTATAGATGGTAATTTGATAAATAATTAAGCTACTAAAAATAATTTTTAAAAAGGTAGCTATCACTAATAAATAAGTCTTAGAGGTAGTTATGGGCTGTAAATTTTCCTTTCATAAATAGTGATGAAGTATTTTGGGCCAAAATCCCAACTTAAAGGGATAAAAGCAATAGGAAATCTATTTGGGCTGATCCTTAAGATAAGATGGTTTTGGTAGATATGACTTGACCCAATTGAACTTCAATGAACTAAAAATGGACTTAACCAAAGCTTTCCAATTCCTATTATATATACTACAAAATGGGAGATATACTCCATACTTTTATATATATATATATAATAAAACCTATAAGAACTAAACTCATTTTATTAGGACCAAAATAGTAGTGACTCTACTTGGGAGAAATCCCGAGTGTGTCTTGGTCCGGAAATAAAGTGAGTTGAACACTTATACGGATTTTGAAACCAAAAACCCCCTTTTCTAACGGGACAGTTTGTGGGAATTTTTGAATTTTATATGATAAAGAATGACATTTTGCGATAAAGTAAACACCTTTAAGCAAGTAATTACAATAATCACACATTGAACCTCGTAGGTCAACCGTATTCTACGGATCTTTAATACTAGGGTGCTTAAAACCTTCCCTAAGGGATCACCTGAACCCTTTCCTCGAACTCTGGTCTAAAAGGATTTTTATCTTGTTTTGATAAACCCTTTTAACTCGATTTTCCTAATTTTCTTTAAATAACTTAGGTTGCGACTCTAAAAATACTAAAATCCATTTAGAGCACCAACAACCTCTTAATAGCTTTTATGCACTCGCGTGAAAGTGAACCGTTACAAGTACAGTATAGTAATAGTCAGTACTCCATATTAGAAACTCAGTATGAATTCATGTCTCAGTTCAGTATAGTAATAGTTAGTACTCCATATCAGAACCTTAATATGAATTGGTGTCTCAGTTCAGTCTAGTAATAGTCAGTACTCCATATCAGAACCTCAGTATGAATCCATGTATCAGTTCATTATATATAGTAATAGTCAGTATTCCATATCAGAACCTCAGTATGAATCCATGTCTCAGCTCAGTATAGTAATAGTCAGTATTACAATATGACTTTCAAATCCATGTTAAACTACAACATGATTCCATGTCTCAGGATAGTAAAGTAATGCTCAATATCCATGTCAGTAATACAGTATGATTCCCAGGTTCATATCAAGAATTACAGAGTGATGATCCATGTATTGGAGCCCGACGCCACAGTTTATGTTTATGTATGCTTGGGCCCGAGGCCACAGAATTGTGCACTTATATATGGGCCTGGGGCCACAGTTATATACAATTATATATGGGCCAGAAGCCATAGTTATATGCAATTATATATAGGCCCAAGGCCACAGTTATATATAGGCCCGAGGACACAGTTATATATAATTATATGGACCCGAGACCAGTGTTATGAACTCTTATAAACAGATGATTTCCCCATGTTCAGTAAGGGGTACTTGTGATTATGATTCTTATGCGGAGTTCAGTTATCCTTATGCTTCAGTCACAATTGAGTTTCAGCTTTTCGTATTTTGTTATGACTTACGTTTATGATTTGGGTTGCCCACTCCTCCGAGCACTCCAGGGCAATAAAGGGACGTCAGTACATTTGAATTGTACTGGTATGTAAAGCAACTGAATGAACAAGCATAGCACATGAACTAATAAGAATTGAAACTGAAGAGACTGTAAGCTGGACATGAACATAAGCATCATCTGACATGAATATGTATATAACATGAGTAAAACATTTTAAGTGGGGGAGCCTTAGTATAACCGACATGTAACAACCACGTGAGCACATGGCATATGATATCTGCCCGATCAGCTAAGCCATCTCGCACTTTTCCGGGGTTACGAGACATGAACATAACATGAATGGATCTAATAACCCGCAATGGGTAACATGAAGGAATCGTCCAAACTAGGCGGAGCAATCCTTATCCTACACTGGTCTATGTATTTTCAGGTATTAAACCTTCTCGGTAATCTATGCAACTCCCAAAACATGAATAAGGATATAATTGGCTTAGAAGCCCATGATTTACACAAACATGATTGTAAACATGATTCGTAAGTGTAATATAACATGAATATAAATATATAGTATAACTTGTATGGAAACTTGGAAAGCATGTAGATTTTCATGAAAATAAGCATAATGGTTCATATCTTGCATTTAAGAACCCATGGAATGCAAAGCACGGGTGTTAATGGATTATGGACGAATTTTCAATAACCAAAATGGAATATCAAGAATACAATAACGAACTAGTAACACAAACATGGTATAGCATGATATATGTAACTTAGGGTCATCATGAATTAGAATAGAAACCCTAAGTTTGTGGAATTTTGTATTTTCATGGATGAACGTGGCGTGGGGAAAAACAATGATGTTCCCATACGTGGATAGAAACCCTACATACCTTAATCGCTCCAAAACTTGTAGAAAAGGTCAGAACTTGGAGAAGAATCCCAACAGCTTTAACCTTGAATCTTGAGATGAGTTTTCTTGAAAACCCTAGGTTTGGAACAATGACTTTCTATTTAGAATTTATGGATGTATGTTAGAATTCACTTGAAAGGCTTGGAATAGGCTTACCTTGGTGTATTTCAATGGTAGGAGAAGAAAACCTTCATGCTAGGGCTTGGGAATATGAAAAATAGAATTTAGAACTGAACCTGCGTATTTATATTTTTCACTGCATCGGGAAATGTAGGGCACCATGTACGGCCCGTACAATGTGGCAGTACCTGGAATGTCAAATTCCAATAACCTCAAATCTTCTCTGGTGAGGTACGAACTGGAAGTACATCCCGTACAATAATGTACGGTGACAAGTACAGCCCATACAACTTGTACTGCTCGTACAATTGACGCAGAACGTTAATTCACTGAACTGTAGTGAATTTTTAATCCTAACACTCCCCGTCTTAGCTTTCTAAGTCTCCAAATCATGAATATGGTTTATTTTGAAGGTAAGAGGTGTTACAATATCTCCCCCTTGGGATCATTCGTCCTTGAATGATGGGTCATGGTTAAGAATGCAACTGGACATGGCTTAAGTACATGGACGTGAGGAAACATGACATGGGATATTGAGACTGAAATAACATGACATGGTTTCATGGAAACATGAACATTGGGACGTGGGACATGAGTAATGGGTACATGAACGTGAACACAAGACGTGAGGCATGAGTATTTAAGGGACATGACATGGATATGAATGGTATTTACCTTGAACGCTCTCTTCTTGTTCTTCAAACATATGCAGACATCTGGATTCATCTCTTCTTCAATTTCCCATGTAGCCTCTTTGACTTTCTGACTTCTCCATAACACCTTTACTGAGGCAACTTCCTTAGTCCTGAACTTGCGGACCTGACGATCAAGAATAGCCATAGGGATTTCTTCGTAGGTTAGGCCATCCTTAACTGTTATAGTGTCAGTAGGAAAAACCAACAATAGGTCTCCCACACACTTTCTCAACATGGATACATGAAACACTGGGTGTACATCAGCCAATTCTTGTGGAAATTAAAGCTCATAAGCCACTTGACCAATCCTTCGCAGGATTCTGTATGGTCCTATGTATCTGGGACAAAGTTTCCCTTTCTTGCCAAATCTCATCACACCTTTCATAGGTGAAACCTTTAAGAACACTCAATCATCAACTTGAAATTCTAAGTCTCTACGCCGCACATTCGTGTAGGACTTTTGGCGACTCTAAGCTATTCTCAAATGCTCTTGAATCAACTTGACTTTCTCCACAGCCTGATAGACCAAATCTGATCCCAACAACTCTGCTTCACTAATTTCAAACCAACCAATGGGTGATCTACACCTCCGCCCATACATAGCTTCAAACGGTGCCATCTTGATACTAGCATGATAACTGTTATTATAAACAAATTCAATGAGAGGCAAATAATCATCCCAACTACCTTTAAAATCTATGACAAATACTCTTAACATGTCCTCAAGAGTCTGAATAGTTCGCTCTGCCTGGCCATCTATCTGAAGATGAAAAGCTATGCTGAGGTTTACCTTGGTGCCCAATCCTTTTTGAAAGGACTTCAAAAAATTCGCTATGAATTAAGCACCACGATCTAAAATAATTAACACTGGGGTCCCATGAAGCCTGACGATTTCTTGAATATACAACTTGGCGTAATCTTCTGTTGAATCTGTGGTCTTGACTGGAAAAAAGTGCGTTGACTTAGTAAGTCGGTACACAATCACCCAAATTGATTCATGTCTTCACGATGAGCGAAGTAGACCTGTTATAAAGTCCATGTTTATCATCTCCCATTTCCACACAGGAATATTAATATTTCGGGCCAAGCCACCAGGCCTCTGGTTCTCAGCGTTCACTTGCTGACAATTCGGACACTTAGCCACAAAATCTGCTATATTCTTCTTCATGTCGTTCCACCAATAAATTTTCTTGAGGTCATGATACATCTTCGTGGAACCTGGAGGAATAGAGTACCAGGAATTGTGGGCTTCTGTCTTGATTCGCTCTCTGAGCCAATCTACGTCTGGAACACATAATCTCGCCTTTATACCTTAAGGTACCATTATCTCCCCCTTGTTCGAAAGCCTTTGTCTTATGCTTGTGAATCCCCTCTTTCAGCTGCAACAAGTAAGGATCACTAAACTGTTTCTCCTACACTTTGGCTACTAAGGAGGAATAAGCCCTGCTTTGAACAACAACTCCACCATCTTCGGAGTCCAAGAGTTGAACTCCTAGGTTTTCCAAGCGGTGGACTTCTCTTGTCGTAATTCTCCTATCCGTCTCAAAGTGAGCTAAGCTTCACATGGATCACTGACTAAGAGCATCGGCCACTGCATTTGCTTTTTCTGGATGGTAGAGGATGTCTACATCATAATCCTTGAGTAATTCGAGCCATCTTCTCTGTCTAGGAGTCAACTTTCGCTTCTTGAAAATGTATTGAAGGCTCTCGTAATTAGTAAAAATATCAACATGCACTCCATACAAATAGTGATGCCATATCTTAAGTGCAATAACCACAGCTGCCAATTCCAAGTCATGCGTCGGATAATTCTTTTCATGAACCTTAAGTTGTCAAGATGCGTAAGCTACAACCTTATCATGCTCCATTAAGACACATCCGAGACCAATTCCCGAAGCATCACAATAAACTACGAACCCTTCAGTTCCCTCTGGTAGTGTCAAAACTGGAGCAAAAGTCAATCTCTTCTTCAACTCTTTGAAACTTTGCTCAGATTGGAATTTGACTTCTTCTCTGAGTCAACTTAGTCAATGGAGCTGAGATAGAGGAAAATCCCTCTACAAAAAGTCTATAATAGCCTGCCAGACCCAAGAAACTTCTTATATCAGAGACTGAGGTGGGTTTGGGCCAATTCTTCACAGCATCAATTTTCTGAGAATCATCAATTTTCTGAGAATCAATTTTCACACCTTCCCCTGAAATCACGTGGCTAAGAAACGCCACTGACTTCAGCCAAAATTCACACTTCGAAAATTTTGCATAAAGCTTACGATCCTGAAGTGTTTGTAACACTATTAGAAGATATTCTGAATGATCAGCATCACTAGTCGTGCACATTTTTTAAGTCCTAACCATACTTAATAGTTCCGACAAGACCATGCTCATCCCCTTTACCTTTACCATGTCAACGCAACAACAGGAAGTGAAGACTAACAGACAACTAGCAGTTACATTCAAGACATACTCCTAGACCAGCTAACCCACAACAATTAATAAAGAACACACATCAAACCTCCATACCAACCAATACTAACTGGAAACACTAATCCTTACCCTTTTTCCTCCAGACAGACCCGTAAATGGACACATAGACACACAACACAACAACCCACATAAAACATTAGACAAGATTACTTATCAATTACAAGCAAAATTAAGTAAAAGCAATATAACCCACAACTGTATCTCAATCGTACTTTTAGAACTGGATCGTGCTAAATGGAATCCCTTGAGTTACTCGTATACACAACCACCTGTAATCAATTAACATCATCAACAGGATCAGCCACCAACCAGGCACAGGGATGTGCTAAGTCAAATAGTCAGCCAAACACAGGAATAATATGAGTCCAATGCAATGCAATGAAATAACAATAGTATCATGCCCGTGTACACACATGCTAAATGTTAATATTTGCCCAAGTAGTCATGACCTGTAGGGGACCCATGGTGTCCATGTACCACTCGCTCCGGAACTGACCTCGGATCACAAGTTCTTAACTAGGCCACATCCTCACTCCCTATCAAATGTGCATATATATATATATATATATATATATATATATATATATATTGATCTCATCATAATGTGCATCTCACGTATTTCCAGTTCATCAGTAAATTATGAAATACGATCGGTTAAAAATATCAATTTCAAGATCACAAGGCATCATGCCACAAGTCATAGCAGACCCAAATAACCACGTTCATTAATCACACAAATATGAACTCCGTTAAATCACGTCATGGTTACTCTACTGAAGACACATGCAAACTACTATACGAGTCACCCTGCCCCATAGTACAACATGAAGTCAATTATGTTCTAAGTATGAACCACTATAGCATATGATATAACAGGATGCTTTATTAGCCAAATCATTAGTAAGACATGCCCATTCTTCAATTAAATCAACCCCAAGAGTATATACACGCTCTACCACCTCCCCTTGCATATGACAATTTCACACTTGGTTCGACTACTTCTCTTAATGGCGACAAGCCCACATAATTCCACAATTAATACCAACCTAACTAGTATCTAACCGAACGCCGTGTCCGAAGACCGAAACATGCATTCTCTCGCCAATTCTATACATATATACGACTCACTAAACAAAGTATAACTCAAGTAAACCATAACCTACCTCGAGGCCGAGCAGGTACCACAAACAATCACAGAGTCTTCATCCCTTGCTTCCAAATCTGGAGGCCATGACGGGGTAGTCATGCTCAGGTCTCTATGCGTTCTGTCCAAAAATTCTCCCAAGTGACGGCTTAGAGAAGGTTTTGTGGAAAAGTGGGATTTAATCCCGTAATAGGGGTTCTAACTGGGTCTGGTATGATCGGACCGCTGCAGCGGTCTGCTTGTCCGCTATAGCAGACTCGTTATGGTGGGTCCTTGACTGCTGCGGCGAGGCTGTCCTATCCGGGCCCACAACGTTTTAACTCTTACTAATTTGATCACGGTAAAACCAATATATACGAAAAACTTCCCTGTGGACTAATTTTATAACAAAGGAACTTGGTTTTCATACACGGGCTGTGGAAGTCCAATAACGACGAGACGGATCGTTACAGAAACATACAAACTTAATGAATTCTCAGTTAAAATAAACCAACGCAACTAAGCATGAACATTCACTTATTGGTTATGATTAATGAGGCTAAAATAAAAGGTGTTTAGGCTAGAAGATTTATTAACCTACAATGACTAGGTGATCAAATATACAATCCATTCATTAAACGAGAGGAAGAATGAAGATAAACCAAATATGAGTTTGAATACGAAAAATAAAATAAAGGAAGACATGTACCTATTCAAAGGCAATTTATTACATTCACATATAATGGTACAAACTGATTACAACTTACTACTTCTGTGTTATAATATCAAAAGAAATTACTATATCCTAGAATTGTATAAATCCTAGCTATATCAAACACATAAGATATAACTAATTAGATTAAAGGGGGAAAACATTATGAGATTCATATCGTTTTCCTAAAAATTGTGGAGATCTTAAAGAGTTAAAATCTTGAAATATTTGTTACTTTATAGGAATGACAACACGATATTTCAAATCATGTGTCTTCAACCTTAGTAACAATTTTGATTGGAGGTCGGTTTTAATGTTTAAAGGAAAATAGATAATAAGTAATAGTTTTGAGAGCAAGTGTGTGTTTTGAATGTAGACTCGTAATGTTATTTACATATATAATACACATAATCCCTTTGAAACTTTGGTTGGTGTTACTTCCGGGGAAACGGGTCGGTTAAATTTGAAAACAATTTAGGATTAGACCTCGTAATCCTTTTACTTCCCGCCAACTATTTGTTAGGAGAAGTATCTATATTTTAGTTTATGATTAAAAACAAAGCACACTTCCCAGTTAAGTTGTAAAAAAAAAAACTTGGATAGTGGTTTTATTTATAAAGAAAGGCGAAGCCATATACTTTTACGAAAATCGTGTTTAAAAAATAAATTGAAGAAAAATATTTAGACACATAGCACATAATTTCCAGCCCCTTAGCAGCCCCTTTTTGCCAAATATTATTAGCTTTCATACCAAGTTATCACAAACCAAATCAATGAACTTAAAATAAACTCCTAAACGAGATTGGCTTCGCAAAACCAAAACAGCTCATGGACTCCCATATCCCAAGCAACTCTTCAAACCGTCCTCAAACCTTTGGGTTCAGATCTTTGTTAGGCAAAATACACACACGCCACACAGAAAATACAAGCTTCCAGTTCACAACTAGTTGAGGATTAAATAAGTCCATGTTAGTCTAGGTGATGACACATTGAAAGAGCGAGGAAACAAATGTGGAATTCGAGTTAATTAAGCATTGTGGAATGAAGCAGAATAACGTAGAAAGGAGATTTTTTTTATGCTTCACAGTGTATTCAACGTGGAATGAAGCAGAGTGTCACGACCCAACTAGGGGCCGTGACGAGTACCCGATACTTGTACCGAGCACCCCCTGTCATATGTCTTGTTCTTATTACTAGGTGGGCCGTATGAACACTGGCATTTTTTTTCTTTACAACATAGCCGATAATAGCATACATGTAAACGAGTAGTAATAATCCAACTGTACTGACATATCACATGGTGACAAAGACAACTAGGCTGTGAAACATCTGCCTGTACATATCTGTCTACGAGCCTCTAAACAAAATACATGTAATTACAAGCGACTGACTTTGCTGAGTTCAAATTTATACATAAGAGTAGTACCCAAAACAGTAGCTCCGGAACAACTGGAGCACCTTTCGATGTACAGCTGGAGAAGCTCCTAGGAGTCGAGCCCGTCAACTCCGTTCGCACGCGTGGCATGAGAGACGCACCCCCGAAGAAAAGGGGTCGGTACGAGCGTTGTACCGAGTATGTAAGCCATGGAAATAATACAATGAAACATGTAACATATGAGCAATAACAACGTGTGAGACCAAAGATCATATAGTGAGATAAAGGATAATTCCGTACCGTAAGTGCCTTTCGGCGGATGTCATGCTTGCTTATCATATACTTTTATTCAAAACATTTCGTGTCATATACATTTGAAAATAACAAGTCATGTCGCCGAAATACGTCGGCTTCCCACATGTGTCCCGCGTCCGGCATCCCGCGTCCGGATGGAATTACGCCACCGACCAGGTGGCAATGCGTCTATAGCGCAACAGGTATCCATTCCCCAAAATTCCCCATTTTCATATACATATCATATACATGTCATATACATATCATATACATATCATATAAGCAGCATGCATAGGAACCCAAAGAAAGTCATGTGTCTATCGGGGTGACGTAAGGTCGGTAGCCCCCGACTACCTTATGGGATAACCACGGTCGTTTCGTCTCACCTTGAAAGAACAATCATTATAAGGCGAGACTATCAATGAATAGCAACACCACAAGAAAACATAAGACAAGATTATAAAGTTTCTATAAAACAAGTAATGGGAACCGGTATGCACGTATATCGAGACTCGAGTGACGAACATAAAAAAACACGGTCATTATGTCCCATTGGGTCATCCACGAAGGTTTCAAGACATTTCAATTTCATTTCCAAAGGTTTCGGACGTTTGAACATCATTTTACCTTAAAGCACAAGTTTTGGGTTCAATTCTACTAAATGAATAGTGAATAAATTTAGGTGTCGTTTCCGAGGGGTAGGACTTTTCCCGAGGGTCGGATTTTGACCTGTACTAACTAGGACATGCCAAATGAAGGAGAGGTAGGCTTCACATACCTTTTACGCTTTGCTCACGTCTCCAAACTCAAGCTCCAAGTTCGCCAAAATCTACAAATTGGTCATGTTTACCAAACATGATTAGTGCCTTTGGGATTGAATTCTTAAAATAAAACTTGGCTACCGAAATTTCGGCAGCACCTCCTCTATAAATACTCCACTCCACCAAGTTCAACTTGGCCCATTTCAATCAACAACAATCCGGGAATTCAACCCGGCCAAACTAACAACCAACAATACCAACAACAATATAAGCAACATCAACAATCGACTAAAACGCATTCGAGCGCAAATAGTCTTATTTTCCAAATAACCCAACAACTCCAAATCCAACGTTACACTTACAATCCAATATCAATATGTTCATATTCGCATACTAATTTAAGGTCATTCAAACATAAACCAAGAGCATTTCAAACTATATATCCAATATTCAACAATTCCAACAATTTCCATACAATTCGATATAATTTAATACAATATAATTCGCATAATATTCCAACAATACCGTCAACATACTACTTACCCACATCTTCCAATTTATGAAACAACAACAACATTTTTTTCCTTTCTTCAAATTCAATCACAACAATCCAATTTTCATTCCTCCAAACCATTAAATCTTTATTTTAACACCATAGAACCTATCATAACAACAATTTCCATTCTAAATAAAATCAATTCATCACACCTTACCATAACCTAGCATTCGGCCAAGCCACCCCTTAAACATACTTTTCATGAACTTCCATATTTTCCATACACTACAACAACCAACACAACACAACACAACATAACATAACATATACTACACCTACACGGCCTAGCCACACACACACACACACACTTCCAACACATGAATTTCATCCATTTTCATAATCCACAACATGCATAAACACTCATAACATACAAAGGAGGAATTAAACCTTACCTTTTCCTCAACTCTTCACTTGACTCAATTCAACAACTTGTATGAATATGTGTTTTCTTGCTCCACAAACCACTTCAACTTACTAAAGACTCTTCAAGGGATTGTTTGGCTATGAAGAAACAAGTTGGAACCTCTCTCTTTCTCTTTCTTTTTTTTTTCCCACGGTTTTTTTTTTTTCAACCTTGGCCGAAAGGCCTTGCTCTTCTTTTCTCTCTTTCTTGATTTCTTGTTTCTTGAAAATTCTAGGGGAAATAAGATGACTAAGTCATCTTTCCTTTATATATATACTTAGCCTCCTCTAATAAGAATGAGCCATATTACCCCTAAGCTTGGCTTGATTCCATTTGGCCACATATTGCAAGTGGGGTCCATGGCCAAGTGGCCATTTTCTTGAAATTTCTAGGAAATTCCTCCTATTTCATGAAAACATTTCCCTTGGTTCCAAATTTGCCCCTAGCCTTTCTCCGTATTTCCATGAGTCGTTTTGCGAATTTTACCTTTTTACCCCCGGCCTTTCTTAACATTTCAACTTTACAATTTTCCATACGCAACTTGTCTCACTCGCCTTGACTTACCCGAGGGTACAAAATACGGGATGTAACACAGAGTATTGAGCTTATGGAACTAATTGACAAAGTTAGTTGCTTAGCATACATAATCTGAATTTTTCTTATACCCTTTAAGTGTCATGTGATCCAAACAAACAAGGCACAACGTGATGATACAACCATTTTTTTCGTTCTTTTAGATATTTTATTAAGTCCTGATCATGAAGATATCTAGGCCAGAATACCAAATGAATTATAGGTCACGACCTGGATAGTGGTGAGTGGCACCCACACAAATCCCCTAGTGGGTGAACCATCCCCTTACCCAATTATCAAACCATTTTAAACAATTATAAATTGATAACCAGAATTAAATCGTAAAACTATCTAGTCATGCCATGAATAAATAAAAGTGCGAAAATCTAACTATTACAACCCCAAAGATTCGAAAGTCATCGTACAAGTACTCTAAAACATAAGCTGTCTAAGGAATTAACAACTTTCTGAAATAACATACGCAATGTCTGGAATGAATGTAGACATCAATAAGGGAAGATCTTCAGGCGGCCTGGCATGGATAGGAGCTCACCCTCAAATCTGTCAGAAACTGGCCTCACGCTAAATATGAGGTCTGGTAGATGTCTCTGGATCACAATCTGCACTCAAAAGAATGCAACAAGGTAGTATCAGTACAAACACTATGTACCGGTAGATATCATAGGCCGACTAAGATTAGTATCATGCATAAAATCATAAAATCAATAGAATAGACAGATAGGCACAACAACACATAACCATATGAAATTATCAACAAGAATCATCCAACACCGAAATAAGATAAGCCCACATAAACAGCAATCAAATAAAAGTAACTCAACCCAGGTCATCACCAACACAACCGTAACTCACGAATCATCTCAACTCTGTCACATATCTGTACACACATGATAAATGGTATTGTTTTCCCAAAACCCATGATCTGCAGGGGACCCATGGTGTCTATGTACCACTCGCTCCGGAACTGACCTCGGATCACGAGCCCATAACTGGGCCACATCCTCACCCCCTGTCAAATGTGCCTTTTCATATTTGTATGTTCTTTCTCATCTCAATGTATTTCCGTTCCAACAATCAATAAGGAATCAACATCAAGGAACATAAGTCACCATGCCAGTCATATCAAGACTCAAGAATCAATTAATCAATAGCATGAATAAGGGATTACTCCAAGTCAACAAGAAGAGTATTCATTAACTTCTTCTTTATCATATCATAATAGTTCATCATATAATCAATCAATCAATATCAAACTTAGAAATTTCCAACCACACTTTATGTCTGAAACCCTAATCACGCTTTCTCCTATCAATCTCATAACATATACAATCAACTAATCAAAGTCTAACTCAAGTAGACCGTAACCAACCTCAACGCAGAACTGGAACAATGCAAGCTATTCCACGTGAGCCTTTCCTTTTCGCAACGCCTAATATAGCACTACATGAGTATTCAAAGCATCTACTCAAATAATACAACAATTGGGAAAGGGAAACCCACTTATTTCTACTCTTTCCAATTGGTTGAACTATCACTTATGGTGAACTCATCATTACCTCTCTCCCAATGATCATAATATTCTAATTCATGGGTTTGTAATCAATTCAACCCTTTTACAAGCAATTTTTATGCTAAAGTTACCATTTTTATGGAACCCTAAGTCTCAATACATCATTCTCATCCACTAGAACTTGAATTCCCATCCTAGGAAGTGATACTCTATAACGTTAGATCAATAAACAACAATAAAATCACTAACCCATTCATTATTCAAGGGTTTCTTAAGTTTTAGGGTTTTAGTCCTTTCATTCACCATTAGAGAACCTTAAACCAATCATGAAACTTAAGATGATGATGGAATGAACTTAAGATGATGATGGAATGAACAAAGTAAAGGGTTGAGACTTACCTTTCAAGAGTATTTTAGCCCTAGCCTTAGAAAATCGCCACAAGTGTTCTTGGGAACTGTTTTGGAGTTATGTGGGGAATGAGTTCGGAATAAAGAATATAAAACGCTGATTCTGCCTCCCGTCGACTGCTGCAGCGATCGATGTCTCGCTACAGCGGTCTCGCTATAGCGGGAAATCTCCCGCTATGGGGGACCTCATTTATTCCCCGACTCCCTGCAGCGGCCAGCCTAGCCCCGCTACGGCGGACTCGCTGTGGTGGAAATCCTTTCGCTTCAAAGAATCGCTCCTTAACCAATGAGCTCGATTTTTCAACAAAACGCAAAGAATAACAAACAATTCAAGTTCTAGTTTTTAGACTTCTGCATCTTTGAGTTATTATTAGCTAATTTCTGTTCTCGAGAAGGTACTAGCAAGGGTACAATGGTCAAAGCCCCCGTAACGACCTAGCTGGTTGTTGTATTACAATAGATCCTATAGACATGCATTCACAGAAGGGATTCAAACACATATAAAGTTGAGACACCACACTTGAATGCTTTCCACATAATGCTAAAGGCATGCGAGCAATCTAACTACAATTTTATATATAATTGAAAACAATAGACGATAACAACACGAACGATGAGAAATTAAGAAGCTTGATCAACCAAAAAATCAAACCGCATTCGAGCCGCAAAATAAGTGGAGTCGAATAACAAACTTTGCTATGGCTTACAGGCGGCGGCCAAAAGAAATTAAACAGTGAAGTACTATTGTGAAATAGTGAGATAAGAGAATGTTGTGTGCTTGAAAGCCTGTGTAAGAGGTGAGAGTAGAATCCAGTTTCTTGAGAGGTTAAAAAAAATACAGTATTTATAGTGTGAGAATTAGAGAATTAAAAATGCTAGGAGAAGTAATTCATGACAAAATTTTGAATTAGGAGAAAATAAAGATTTTGATTTGTGGTGATTTGAGGGAATTGTGCTATGCAAATTTTGAGGGAGATTAATAGTATAAAATAAGAATAACTAAGGGAATAAAATAAAATGCACAAGGAAAGGAAAAGAGGAGATCAAAGTTTTAAGGGAACTAAATAAAAAAGATGCTGGCAAATTTTTGCTATTAGAAGGAAAAATTAACGGGTAGGAAAGGATATAAATGATAAAAGCGAGAGGAATAAGAAATTGTTATGGAAAGAAATTATTATGGAAGGAAATATTAAAAATAACAAAAACAGGTTGAAAATGAGGAAAGGGACGTTGGAGCCGTTGTTGTTGACGAGAAGGGATTGAAAAATATTGGGATAATTTCAGAGACCTCTCTCCAGGTTTGGCTCTATTAAACACACCTCCCTTGTGGTTTACAATATTATGCATACCTTCCTTGTTTTGATTTTCTTGTAACCATTCTTTAAACCTATTTAAAATAAATATAAATGAATTAATATTTGACAAATTTGCCATCAATTTCTTCATACTTAACAAATACTTTAAAAATAAACCAGCAAAAATAAATTAGTACTATTACATATAGATACACGTGTAAAGCCAGCTGCCTACTTATTCTTTTTACGCATATCCTCGTTTTCTTCTTCCTATCGTTAGTACTCTCTTCTTTGTACTGTAACATATCCTTGTTGTACCTTGTAAAAAACTGGAAACATTCACTTAACATAATATCCTCTTAAGATTGAATAAATTAGTACTACTACATATAGATACACGTGTAAAGCCAGCTGCCTACTTATTCTTTTTACGCATATCCTCGTTTTCTTCTTCCTATCGTTAGTACTCTCTTCTTTGTTACTGTAACATATCCTTGTTGTACCTTGTAAAAAACTGGAAACATTCACTTAACATAATATCCTCTTAAGATTGATACCTGCAAGCATCTTATACTGAAGCAAAAATATTGCAAATAGGAATGAAACAAAAATAATAAACGAAACTTTGTCCGTACATGAGTCAAGAAGAATGGCACTTACACGTGTATCTATATGTAAATAGTACTAATTTATTTTTGCTGGTTTATTTTTTAAAGTATTTGTTAAGTATGAAGAAATAAATATTAAGAAGGGAAAATTTGTCAAATCTTAATTCATTTATATTTATTTTAAATAGGTTTAAAGAATGGTTACAAGAAAATCAAAACAAGGGAGGTATGCGTAATATTGTAAACCACAGGGAGGTGATTGTAATAGAGCCAAACTTGGAGGGAGGTCTCTGAAATTATCCCAAGAATATTTGATAGGATTCTTTTCCCTCTTCTTTTTTACTTCCTTTAGGATTTTATATAATGCTATCTAAAATAATAATTAAAATAGCTAACCAAATGAAAGTAAAAAGTGAGAAATTAATGAAAGCAAATTGAAATTAAAATAGCTTGATAAAACAAGTATGCTCTGAATAAAATATATTAATTTGGTTCATCTCGACAAATAATAACTTTAAATAAGTTTCTAAGTATTCAAAATAATAAGAGAGTAGAGGAGTAAAACAGCTCTTAGTAAATAATTGGTACAGCAAATTAATGATAATAAAAATAACATAGATACAAGTGCGATAGTAATTCTAATAAGAAAATGTTTAAATAATATTTATTGAAATATACATATAGAGTTACTACGATATAATAGGACCAATAATATGACGAGAACTTTAGCTTACTTAATTAAATCGGAAAAGGCGTAAATGCATTAGCTAAAATACTTTTTACAAAACTGATAAAATTAAATGGTGATAACGACAACAACAATAGAGAAATTGATAAGAAATTTGACTTGTCATTGTGATAAAAATAGATAGAAAAATATAATTAATATATTAATAAAATAGAAGCTTAAAGAGGTAAATTGGAAGAAAGGCGTGACAAAATTGGGTGTCAACAACCTTGACTGCATACCAACATGAACATGAAATATAAATAATGACTAAACCCCGAATGAGATGGGACTCACCAAAAGCTTATACGAGCAATGTCCTAACGAGCTGATCCGTCGTGAAATGCAGGCCCCTGGCAATAAAGGGACGTCAGTACATTTGAATTGTACAGTCAAACCTCTCTATAACAACATCGTTGGGTCCGAAATTTTTTGATTGTTATAGAGAATTGCTGTTATACACCTATAACAACATTTGTTATTTAAATAATAGTTGGCTATTATACGCAAAAAAGTGGCATAAAATCAATTTTTTTAATGTTGTAAAAAAATAACAAATTATTTAACTTTTAAATCTCAAAGATATGAATGGTTTACTAACTAAACATTAAAAAAAGTTAATACAATTTCAATAAATTCATAATGTATAAAGTTTTAAGCTCTAAGGTGCACATTTTAAATCTACGGTACTTGAAAATTAAATTCATTCGAGATTGATGGGAGAAATTTTATTGTAGCTTGTTTCGTAGAATCCACTCTCTTAGTGGTGATATAATGCTTGAATTTACGAAGATTGTGTCTAAACTTTCAGCAAAAGGGTATCCAATTGCTTTCCCTTGAAGGGAATCTAAGAGTTAAACTATTAAATCTTCTAACCAGTCCAACTAACAATAGGTTGAGGTTCTTCGTCAGCACTTTCATTGTCGTCTTCAGCTTCCATATTCTCTTGTTCTTCCACTCCAATGACATGGGCAATAATCTCTTCATCAGTGAAAGCTTCAATGATAGGAAGTGTTGCATCAAACTCCACATATGTATTCATATGTAATATTCTATCTTAAATATAGTATATTAAATTATCAAATTAAATATTTGGTCAAAGTCTATACTATTTATTATTGGTAATCATAGATATTCTATTTTTATAAATATGGTTTGTTATACCTTGTGGTTTTGTGCATTGAGATTCGTAGTACGTTGGTGTCTTATTTTTGGACACCGGGATTTGTTTCAAGGATATATGAGGTTGGACATGCTTAACTTGTGTTTATAAGTGTTTAAATTCATGTTTGGTGAGTTACGGAAGGATTGGAGAATAAGTGAATCGAAGTGGGAAGGTTCGTCAAAAGTTGTTTTTGTAAAATATAGTATATGGGTCGTATAAGTGAGATATGGTCCGTATTTTGAGACATGGGCCGTATTTAAGGATTTTTACAAATTTCCAGAGAAGGCAGTTTTGGAGATGGTATTATACGGACCGTATAATTTTATACGGCCAGGATGTTGGTCGTATAATGTTATATGGCCAAGGATACGAACCGTATATATATATGATGTTACACCTTGCAAATTTTTGCGTTGGTTGTGAGGTAAACTAGCGTAAGCCGGAGAGGCCATGGAACCTTTATAAGGTTAAGGAAGACTTTTAACAAGTGTTAAGCAAGTATCTAAAGGTTCCAGGATCAAGCAAATTGAAGAAAATAAGTTTGTCGAAACTTTGGGAAAACTTGGCAGAATTTTGGATAGGATTTTTGGTCCAACTTGAGGGAGATATATCTCTTAGCATATGAGGAGTTACGGAATACATAACATATGTAAATTTAAGTTCAGAGAGTCTTCTTTCCAATGCAACTGACAGATTACAAATTTGAGAAATGAGGCCAAAGTTATGGCCTGTATAAAATTATACAACCGGAAATACGAACCGTATAATGTTATACGACTAAGTTATATGGCCAGTTTAATACAAAATCGATGGAAATTTCCAGAATTTAAGTATGATGACCCCTCTTCATTTTAATCATTTTAGACATAACCCCAAGTCCTAAAAACCTCTAAAGACCTCTCCAAACACATTCAAACATATTTCTAAGCCTAAATCAAAGATCAAGGTGAAGATTAAAGTGTTTAGAGTTTCCAAGTGAGCTTTACACTTATCTCCTCTTCTTGAAGATGCTTGGGGTGAGTGTTTGTAAAGTGGAGTAACCTTGGAATTGAAGTGTTCTTGAATTTTGAGGTAAGATTTCATCTTAGTTTCAGGCTTATGAGTTTATTTGGTAATTATGTCAAGATTTGAAGAAAAGAAATTGGAGGAAAAGTTCAAATATGAAATTGATGATAGTTTGAGTTGTGAATTAACTTGAGCTATAATTATGAGCATGTTTTGAGCATATTCTTGTTATGAGGGATAATAATGATGTTAAAGAAGTGTCGTATACAAGTGTATAAGGGGTTGTGTTAAAGATGTTGTTATGGATTGATTATGAAAAGAAGTTTTGGGATTGAATTGAGTATAATTTGAATGTAATCTTGTGATTATGGAATTGTTGATGTATTATTGTGGTTTTGGGAGTTGTTTTGAAGATTGAAGGAAATAGAAGATATAAGGGGAAATGCTGCACAATTTTCGTTAGCACATTTATTAATCTAGTTTGACCCTATAAGCGTTTCTATGACTGACCCTTAGTGCGAATCATCTTGAATGTAGATTTACAAGCTCGGGAGGATAGGCGTTAAGTAAGTTAAGGAGACGACAAGTTATGTTAAGTCTGTCCCTTTCTTTCTTAAGGCATGATCCTATTGTTATGACTTACACATGATATCCATAATGTCCCTATTCCTAAAAATACTACAAGCCTATGGTTCTTGAAGTTCTTATGATATTATTGATCTTTGCCCCATGATTATTGGTCTTATCTTATGATTATTGATCTCATCTTATGGTTGATGATCTTATTCACTGATGTTGATCTCATCTTATGATTATTGTTCCTTCAAGGTGAGATTTGTTCATGATGATAGCTCCATAATGATAATCGGAGGTTTACCCACCTTACGTCACTCCGATGGAGTTTTAGCTTTTATTTGGGCTCTCATGCATACTTTATATATATGTATGTATTTTCTCACACCGCGTCGCTCTATAGTCGGCCGGGCAGGCACGTAGATGTGCACACCACTGCAGTGGGCAGGTTATGATGTTACCTCAGACGTGGGATGCCCCGGACACGGGGTGATGATATGATGATAACACCGAACCTAAATGGTGGGGCAGGATACTATATATATGTATGTATAAAAGTGTTTTTTTTAAAAAGCTAAGCATGCATGACATCCGCCTTAAGAGGCATTCAGAGGTACAGATTGATCTCTTTATCTTATTTTATCTTCATACTTTCATTATTTTGCTATTCATGCCTTACATACTTAGTACATTAATCGTACCGACGTCCTTTTGGTTGTGGACGCTATGTTCATGCCCGCAGGTAGACAGGGAGAGGGACCACACCCCTAGGCTGCTTCTTCAACGATTGTACAAGAGCACTCCATTTGTTCAGGAGCTGCTGTTTAGCTGGTATTATTCTTTTGTGTACATGTATGGGCATGAGGGGGTCCTATCCCGTCTTTATGATGTTATGCACTCCGTGTAGAAGCTCATAGACAGATGTGTATAGTTTGATGTTCTGTGACCTTTTCGGTCCACATTGTGTCATATCATTTTGGCAGCATTGTCAACTTGTGTACATATATATATATATGGGCATAGTTTGTTAGCGATTGAATAGATGTGCATTTATCTCTTGGACTCATGCCCTTACAGATTATGATATTTATGAGTTATCTTTGTGATCCACCTAGATATGATTATGAGATGTATGTCAAAAGGTGCTCGGTATGTTAGATCGGGGTGCCCGTCATGGCCCTCCGATTGAGTCGTGACAAAAATGGAATATGAGTAGTTCGTCCTAGGGTTTTGTCTACGAGTCGTGTCCAGTAGAGTAGTGTTTATGGGTGTGAAGCGCGCCACACTTATAAACAGGAGGCTGCGGGGCATTTAGGAATGATTGACCTTTCTTTTTCATCTTAGATCGTGCGATAGAGCTACGTTATAAGGATTCTCCTTTTCTGACAGTGTGTTATGATTTCAGCGATGCCTGTGAAGAGAAAAGCTACAGCGGCCCAGAAGGGCAAGTTAGTGGCAGGTAAGAGAACTGGACGGGTACCGCTTACAGATGTAGAGGAAGGAGAGTCCCAGAACGAGGTTCCATCTCGGTCCTCCCATACTCCGCCCGCTCCAGAGGAGTATAGAGGAGCCTCAGCTCCAGCCCCAGCACACCCAGTTCCTCCACCGGATACCTCAGGCCAGGAGATGAGAGAGGCTATTCAGTTGTTGACCCAGTTAGTAGCCGCTTAGGCTCAGCGACAGGGTGTGGGTCACGGTGATAGGGTTGTTAGTGCCAGAGTTCATGATTTTATTAACTTGGACCCTTCAGAATTCTTTGGGTCGAAACCAGATGAGGACCCGCAGAACTTTATATATGGGATGTTGAGGACATTGTGGGTGATGCATGCTTCAGCTCTTGAGTTGGTAAAGTTGGCCTCTTACAGATTATGGGATGTTGTTATTCATTGGTATAGCACCTGGATGTCTTCTAGAGGGGTTAACGCACCTCCACCTGTGTGGCAAGAGTTTGTAGAAGCTTTCCTTCGACATTATTTGCCGCCAGAGATTCGACGAGCCCGGGCGTGGGTTCACGAACCTTAGACAAACGGGGAAATATGAGTACTCGGGAATATAGCCTTTGTTTTAATTCACTGGCGAGTCATGCTCCAGCTATGGTAGCTGATATGGGAGATCGTGTTCATCGGTTTGTGAGTGGTTTGGGACCGCATTTGATTGATGATTGCTTGACGGCCTAACTTCAGGAAGGTATGGATATTTCTTGTATTCGGGCCGCCCGGAGAATGCTTAGGAGCGACAACGACGGCGAGGGGTGAGCGTGAGCATGATAGGGGTTATAGTAAGAGGCTAGATCTCGGTCTTGGTAGTGAGTTCGGAAGGGGTCGAAGCGAGCGGTATTCTAGGCATTCAAGCCACTCGGTGGCTAGTACACCTCCGCGATTTGCAGGAAAGAGATTTGATCGACCTATTCTTTCGAGACCAAGTCAGAGTTCCAAAGTCTCGGGTTCTCAACATAGGGGTAATTCAGGCCAGATGAGGCCACTTTTACCACGATGTACTCAGTGTGGTAAACTGCATTTTGGACAGTGCCGCTTGGGTTCAGATGCTTGTTATGCCTGCAGTCAGCCAGGCCATATGATACGTGACTGTCCATCGAGGGGTGGTAGAGGTATCATTCAGCCCACAGGATCAACAAGTGGTTTGTCATTATCTGTACGCCCTCCGGGGCAAGGTTCTCAAACGACAGCAGGTCGTGGTAAAGGCAGAGGGGGAGCGTCCAGTTCGAGCGGTCCTCGGAATCGCATTTACACATTGGCATTTGTGGTCGACAGGATCTTGAGTCTTTGCCTAGTGTTGTTACAGGTATATTATCAGTATCTTCTCATGATGTATATGAATTGATTGATCCGAGTTCTACATTGTCATATGTTACTCCTATTTTGCTAGTCAGTTTGGGGTAAAACCCGAGTCAATTAAATCTTTTGAGGTGTCTACACCTGTTGGTGATCCAGTAATAGCCAGACAAGTATATAGACACTGTGCGGTTATAGTTTGTGATCATCATGCTATGATAGATTTGATTGAGTTAGATATGGTAGACTTTGATGTCATTATGGATATGGATTGGTTGGCCTCTTGTTATGCTAATGTTGATTGCAGAACGAAGGTGGTCTGATTTCAGTTTCCAGAAGAACCAGTGTAGGAGTGGAAGGGTTATACAGCGTCTCCGAGGGGTAGGTTTATTTCCTATCTCAAGGCAAGGAAGATGATTGCTAAAGGTTGTATTTATCATTTAGTCCAGGTTCAAGATACAGGAGCAAAGCCACCGATTCTTTAGTACACGTTCCAGTAGTTAATGAGCTTCCGGATGTATTCCCAGACGAGCTTCCAGGTCTTCCACAAGAAAGAGAGATTGACTTTGCCATCTATGTACTACCAGATACTAAGCCAATATCTATTCCTCCTTACAGAATGGCACCTGCCGAATTGAGGGGGTTGAAGGAGCAACTGAAGGATTTTCTTGAAAAAGGCTTTATCAGGCCTAGCTCGTCGCCGTGGGGAGCACCTGTGTTGTTTTTAAGTAAGAAATATGGTTCGTTATGGATGTGTATCGGCTACAGGCAGCTGAATAAGGTGACAATAAAGAACAAATATCCACTTCCAAGAATTGACGATTTATGTGATCAGTTGCAGGGTCCCAAATGGTTCTCAAAGATAGATTTAAGATCCGGGTATCACCAGGTGAGAGTTAGAGAGAAAGACATTCCGAAGACGATCTTCAGAACCAGATATGGTCATTTTGAATTTCGTGTAATGTCATTTGGGTTGACAAATGCACTGGCAGTATTTATGGATTTAATGAACAGTGTATTCAGGCCTTTCCTGGATTTGTTTGTGATTGTGTTTATTGATGGTATTATGGTATACTCTAGATCAAAGGTAGAGCATGCAGACCATTTACGTGTTGTTCTTAAAGTTCTTCAAGATCGAAAGTTGTATGCAAAGTTCTCTAAATGTGAGTTTTGGTTGAATTTTATAACTTTTCTGGGGCTCATTATTTCAGTTGACGGTATCCGCTTGGATATGCAAAAGATTGAAGCAATAAAGACTTGGCCGAGAGCCAAAACACCTACGGAAGTTCGCAGCTTTCTGGGGTTGGCAGGTTATTATAGGCGATTTGTAGAGGGGTTTTCTTCTATTTCTGCACCACTGATGAAGCTGACTCAGAAATCAGCTAAGTTTTGATAAGCGGATACTTGTGAGTGCAGTTTTCAGGAGTTGAGGAATAGATTGACTACAGCCTCGGTTCGAACACTTCTAGAGGATCGGAGGGCTACATCATTTATTGTGATGCTTTAGGTGTTGGATTAGGTTTTGTGTTAATGCAGCATGGCAAGGTTATAGCTTATGCTTCAAGACAGTTGCGGAAACATGAGCAGAACTACCAACTTATGATCCAGAGTTAGCTGCGGTAATTCATGCATTGAAGATGTGGAGGCACTATTTGTATGGCGTTCATGTTGATATCTATACAGACCACAAGAGTCTCCAATATATTTTCAAGCAGAAGGAGTTAAATTTGCGTCAAAGGCGATGGTTGGAGCTATTGAAAGATTATGATGTTAGTATTTTGTATCATCCTGGAAAGGCGAACGAAGTAGCCGATGCCCTCAGCTGTAGATCCATGGGTAGCTTATATGATATTCAGCCAGAGAAAAAGAAGTTTGTTCTTGAGCTTCAACAGTTAGCAAGCCTAGGAGTTCGATTAGTGGACTCGGGCGATTCGAGAGTTACTATTCATGATGCGGCAGTTTCGTCTTTGGTAGCTGAGGTAAAAGAGCGCCAGTATGAGGATCCTATATTAGTTTACCATAGAGATACATCTCCCTAGAAGAAAAAGTCACCATTGGAGATTTCTACAGATGGAGTTCTTAAATATCGAGGCAGACTATGTGTTCCTGATGTTGCAGGATTACGTCGTCAGATTATGGAGGAGGCTTACTGTTCCCATTATTCTGTTCATCCAGGAATGATAAAGATGTACCATGATATTAAGGAAGTGTATTGGTGGGATGGAATGAAGAAAGACATAGCAAAGTTCGTGGCCTAGTGTCCTAACTGTCAGCAGGTGAAGATTGAGCATCAGAAGCCTAGCGGACTATTTCAAGCTATGGAAATCCCGACTTGGAAATGGGAATTAATTAATATGGATTTCATTACAGGCTTGCCTCATTCTCAGCGTAAGTTTGATTCCATATGGGTGATTGTTGATAGACTTACAAAATCAGCCCATTTTCTACCTGTCAGGACTACTTACTCAGCCGAGGATTATGCGAAGCTTTATATCAAGGAAATAGTCCGACTTCATGGTGTTCCGGTATCTATCATCTCCGACAAGGGTACGCAGTTTACAGCTAATTTCTGGAGGTCTTTTCAGGTGAATCTTAACACAGCATTTCACCCCCAGACTGATGCGCAGGCTGAGCGCACTATTTAAACTCTCGAAGATATGCTCCGAGCATATGTACTAGACTTCAGAGGTAGCTGGGATGATCATTTACCGCTTATTGAGTTCGTGTATAATAACAGTTATCATTCCAGTATCTAGATGGTCCCGTATGAAGCCTTATCTGGGTAGAAGTGCAGGTCACCAATTGGATGGTTTGAAATGGGAGAGACTAAGATAGTAGGGACAGATTTGATTCAACAAGCAATAGAAAAGGTCAAACTTATTCAAGATCGACTATTGGCAGCTCAGAGTCGTCAGAAGTCGTATGCAGATAATCGCCGCCGACACTTAGAGTTTCAAATTGATGACTGGTATTCTTGAAGGTATCACCTATGAAAGGTGTTATAAGGTCTGGTAAGAAGGGCAAACTTAGTCCTCGATATATTGGGCCTTACAGGATTGTACGTCTAGTGGGCCAGGTGGCCTATGAATTAGATCTTCCCTCAGACTTGGAGTCCGTTCATCCGGTCTTTCATGTGTCGATGCTTCGAAACTGTATTAGATATCCTTTAAGAGTTATGCCCATTGATGATGTTCAGCTTACTGAGCAACTATCATATGAAGAGGTTCCCATTGCCATTCTAGATAGACAGGTTCGGAGATTGAGAACTAAGGATGTAGCTTCAGTTAAAGTCCTGTGGAGAAATAAGAATATGGAGGAAATGACTTGGGAAGCTGAAGAAGATATGAAGTCTAGATATCCTCATCTATTTTCAGCTCCAGAACAGATCCAGACTATATCAGGATCGTCTTCAAGTATGTATTATTTATTAGCTACTCTTATTGGTTGTGTGGGGCCATTTTTGTTATTGCTTGTTATGGCCTTGTGTGGCATTGTATGGTTTGGGTTGCTGTGTGGCAGGTTGGTAGTGGTATAGTTACAAGGGAGACTCTGTCGAAATTTATGTAAAATTCCTGGAAGTTAGCATTCGAGGACGAATATTTTTAAGGGGGGAAGAATGTTACACCTTTTAGTTTTGTGCATTGAGATTCATAGTACGTTGGTGTCTTAGTTTTGGACATCAGGATTTGTTTCAAGGATATATGAGGTTAGAAATGCTTAAGTTGTGTTTATAAGAGTTTAAATTCATGTTTGGTGAGTTACGGAAGGATTGGAGAATAAGCGAATCGAAGTGGGAAGGTTCGTCAAAAGTTATTTTTCGAAAATATGGTATATGGGTCGTATAAGTGACATATGGTACGTATTTTAAGATATGGGCCGTATTTAAGGATTTTTAAAAATTTCCGAGAAAAGGCGCTTTTGGAAGTGGTATTATACGGCCAACTATACGAATGTATAATTTTATACGGCCGGGATGTTGGTCGTATAATGTTATACGACAAGGATACGAACCGTATATATATATATATATATATATATATATATATATATATATATATATATATATATATATATATATATATATATATGATGTTACACCTCGCAAATTTTCGCGTTGGTTGTGAGGTAGACTAGTGTAAGCCGGAGAGGCCATGGAACGTTCATAAGGTTAAGGAAGATTTTTAACAAGTGTTAAGCAAGTATCTAAAGGTTCGGGATCAATCGAATCAAAGAACATAAGTTTGTCGAAACTTTGGGAAAACTTGGCAGAATTTTGGACAGGATTTTTAGTCCAACTTGAGGGACGTATATCTCTTATCATATGAGGAGTTACGGAATTCATAGCGTATGTAAATTCAAGTTCAGAGAGTCTTCTTTCCAATGCAACTGACAGATTGCAAATCTGAAAAATGAGGCCAAAGTTACAGCCCGTATAAAATTATACGACCGGAAATACGAATTGTATAATGTTATATGACCAAGTTATACGGCCAGTATAATACAAAGTCGGTGGAAATTTTCAGAATTTAAGTATGATGACCCTTCTTCATTTTAATCATTTTAGACATAACCCCAAGTCCTAGAAACCTCTAGAGACCTCTCCAAACACATTCAAACATATTTCTAAGCCTAAATCAAAGATCAAGGTGAAGATTAAAGTATTTAGGGTTTCCAAGTCATCTTTACACTTGTCCCCTCTTTTTGAAGATGCTTGGGTGAGTGTTTGTAAGGTGGAGTAACCTTGGAATTGAAGTTTCTTGAATTTTGAGGTAAGATTTGATCTTAATTCCATGCTTATGAGTTTATTTGGTAATTATGTCAAGATTTGAAGAAAAGAAATTGGAGGAAAAGTTCAAATATGAAATTGATGATATTTTGAGTTATGAATTAGCTTGAGCTATAATTATTAGCATATTTTGAGCATAATCTTGTTATGAGGGATAATAATGATGTTAAAGAAGTGTTGTATACAAGTGTATAAGGGGTTGTGTTAAAGATGTTGTTATGGATCTATTATGAAAAGAAGTTTTGGGATTGAATTGAGTATAATTTGAATGTAATTGTGATTATGGAATTCTTGATGTATTATTGTGGTTTTGGGAGTAGTTTTGAAGACTGGAGGAAATAGAAGATATCAGGGGAAATGCTGCCCAATTTTCGTTAGCTCATTTATTAATCTAGTTTGACCCTATAAGCGTTTCTAAGACTTACCCTTAGTGCGAATCATCTTGAATGTAGATTTACAAGCTCGAGAGGATAGGCGTTAAGTAAGTTAATGTAACGACCCTCCCGATCATTATGGAAAATCTAGGATCACCCTACCAAATGTAACCCTTCAAATGGTAGAACGAGCTAATAGAAACTCAAACGTAGAAGTCTAAGAACTGAAAACTTAGCTTCTTGTGATTATTGTTTGATTGTATTGAGTCCGTCGGGGGTGACGTAGGAAATTAGACCTCCGTTGGGGATTCTGAGGCCACCGGTGAGTCCATATGGTGTTTTTACATTAATGTGCATGTTTTGGTTGTGTTTGTGAGGCCTCGGATGAAATATTGTGTGGTAGAGTAGAAAACTGTGGAAATTAGGAGCTCACTGGAGCTCAGTGGCACCGCTGGAGCGGACGAAGTACCGCAGCGGTGGGGCCACTGTAGCGGCGGACCTCTCGCCACCGCGGTCAGACTGGAAATGGGGTGTCCGCTATGGCGGGCACTGGACCGTTGTAGCACTTGCGCTATTGCGGTACAACGCTTGCCACAGTGGAGGAAAGGGTTTTGTTAGGTCCGCAGCGCCCGCTCTAGCGAGACCGCCGTAATGGCAGAATGACTGCTGCAGCGGTCAACGGGAGGTAGTAGCCGTGTTATAAACATTTAGTCCGAATTCTTTATTCATAAAACTCCAAAATAGTTTCCAAGGAGCACTTAGGGCGAAATTCTAAAGCTAGGGCAAGAATATTCTTGAGAGGTAAGTCTCAACCATTCCTTCCTTCATTACGCTTTCATCTCTAAGATTATCATCATTCTAATGGGTCTACAATGGTGAATTGGGAATAGTAACCCTAGAACTTAATAGACCTTTAATATTTGGTGGGTTATGAATGTTATTGTATGCTTATCATCTAAAGGATTGGTTTATCACTTTCCAATAAAGAATTGAACTGTTAGAGGCATGAACTAAGTGAATTGAGACTTAGGGTTTCATAAAGATGGTAGCTTGACCATAGAAACTGCTTGTAAGTGATAATTTGATTGAATAACCTTATAAATTGATAGTTTGTGGTTGCTAAGGCCAATGCTAGGATAATTTACACCTAGTAAGCATTCACCCGTTAGAAAAGGGTAAAGTGGAAGGCTGTTCATTGAATTAATATTGTTGACTAGAGTGATTGTGACTTATTTAGCATCTTAATTGCTAGACTTTGAGCGTTCTGAGGCATTACTGAAGGGAAAGATTTGATTAGTTGATTGTATGTGTTATGAGATTGATAGGAGAAAAACATGTCTAGTATTCGAGCATAATGTGTGGTTGAAATTTCTATATGCTATTGAGTGAGCGATAATGTGGGCTTAATGCCGTTGTTCGATGTGATGTGATCTATATTGTGATGACAATTGTGGTGAGAAGTTAATATGATCTTCTTGATAAAATTGAGATACTACTTGAAAACTGATCATTGAAAGTGATGTGGAAGATATATATATATATATATATATATATATATATATGAAAAGGCACATTTGACCGGGGGTGAGGTTGTAACCTAGATATGAAAAGGCACATTTGACAGGGGGTGAAGATGTGACGTAGATTATAGGCTAGTGGTACGAGATTTTTTTCAGAACGAGTGGTATATGAACATCATGGGTCCCATGCAGGTCATGACTATTGGGCAAAGACACCAATTAGCATGTATGTACATGAGTGATCAGTGGCTGAGTAAGTGAGATTATTGTTGGGAGGTTTATTCCCTTGCTTGTTTTCGTTGACTTGATTGTTAATATTATTGGTTAACTTGATTGTTAATATTATTGATTTACTTGGTGTTGGCTATCTGATTAAGTGTTGTTGACTGGTCTGTCTATTTTATTGATTTTATTATTCATGCATGATACTAATCTTAGTCGGCCTATGATATCGACCGGTACATAGTATTTGTATTGATACTACCTTGCTGCATTCTTTTAAGTGCAGATTGTGATCCAAAGATCGCTACCCGACCTCATATTTAGCCTTCAGGCCATTTGCTGACAGATTGAAGGTGAGCTTCTATCCATGCCAGGCCGCCCGAAGATCTTCTTTATTTAATGTCTATTTCCATTCCAAACATTGATGTTTATTTATTTCAAATAGTATACGTTCCTTAGACATGTTTTTGGATTAGAGTCCTTATACGGTGACTTTCGAATTTTGGGATTGTAATAGTTAGGACTTCCGCATTTTCGATTATTGCTTATGGCATGACTACTTTTAATTAATCTTGTGTTTAAATTTGTATGAACTGATTTAATTGGTTAAATAAAAATGGACTTGAATGAGTAGGTAGTTAGGCGTATTGGTTCGACCACTAGTAGAGAGGGTGGGTGCCAGTCATGGTGGGTTGGGTCGTGACAGAGTTAGTATCAGAGCTTTAGGTTCATCGATCTCGTCGTACAAGGACATGTCTAGTAGAGTCTTGCGGATCGGTACGGAAACTTCTGTACTTATCTTTGCGAGGCTACCGGACCCTAGGAAAATTCTCTTTCCTTTCTTTCTTTCGTGCTACTTGATTCCAATTGGTATCCGGATAATTCAAATTGGTATCTGACTATCCTTCATTCTCTCGCAGATGGCGAGAACACGCCAGCAGCCAAGGGTAGAGGTGGAGGTAGAGGGAGCGATGACAGGGGCGGCACATGGTTGGGGCGGAGTCCCGGCGGTTGATCTCGTGCCTCCGGTGGCTCTGTGGGGCGCGGGAGCCGCGCCGGCTGCGCCGACGGCAGTGCCAACTCCGCCAGGGGCTGCAGCTGCTCCAGGTATACTAGACGTGATGGCTTAGGTGTTGAACTGGTCACATGGGTTGGCACAGACAGGAGCGATACCAGCCATTCCAGCAGGTAGGGATGCTGGGGATAGCAGCCCCAGGTCCAGACAGAGTTCAGGCGCCGGGAGTTAGCATGCCGTAGCCGTGGCTCCTCGCTTGGATGAATTTTTGGGTTTCGAGGAAATTTTTTAGGTCAGTTACAGGACCGGTGATGACCAGTGAGGAGCATGATTTATTTTGGAGGTTCACTAAAATGATGCCTCCGGTTTTCTATGGTACTGAATCAGAGGATGCGTACGAGTTCATCATGGATTGTCATGAGAGGCTTCATAAGATGGGGGCTGTGGACAAGTATGGTGTTGAGTTTATGACCTTCCAGTTCCTGGGTGATGCCAAGTTATGGTGGAGGGCATATGTGGAGTGCAGGCCAGTTGGGTCACCACCGTTGACTTGGATTCAGTTCTATTCAGTGTTTCTAGACAATTATGCTCCGCATACCCTGAGGGATAGAAGGAAGGATGAGTTTGCTATTGGTCAGGGAAACTCATCTGTTGCTGTTTATGAATCTCTTTCCATTCTTTGTCCCGATATGCTCTTCAGTTGCTGCCTACTGAGGAGGAGAAGATCAGGCGTTTCGTGAAGGGATTGAACATTGGACTTCAGCTATCAGCTCTTCGGCTTGTAGCCATTGGGGCTTCATTCCAGGAGGTAGTGGAGCATGTCCGTATTGTTGAGGGGATTAGACAGGAGAATTATGCAAAGCAGGTAGAGAAGAAAGCTTGAAAGGGTAGGAATTTCAGCAACTCCTTCTCTAGGGTCGAGTTCCCCGAGTGCATTCGGGGCGTCGGTTCGGTCCGCTATGCGGTGTACGGTAAGGGCCCATCGGGGGGCCAATTATCATTCTTCGGGTCGGCGTGGGGGGTATACGCTTCGTCGACGTACGTTCGGCGACTTACGGCGGGCCCATGCTTTGTTATTAGTGTGGTGAGCTAGGGCATATTAAGAGGTTTTGCCCCAGACTCAGACAGGGTGGTCAGGGACTCAGTATTAGGATACTCGAGCTCCATTCGCACCAGATCAGGGAGGCAAGGACCGTGTACAGGCAGGGCGTCCACACGCCGGGTAGGGGTGGCGCTCAGCCTAACCGAGGCGGTCCTCAGGCAGGCAGAGGTGGACAACAGCCCGGCAGGGGCGGGGCTCAGACTGGATAGGGTAATCACAATGGTTCACAGGATACAGGAGGGCACGGTCAGTTGTATGCCTTCCCAGGCAGACCCGAGGTACGAGGCCCCCGATGCCGTCATCATAGGAGATGGCTTCTGTTTTATTTGACCTGGGTTCTACTTTTTCATATGTGTCTTCATATTTTGTTGTGGGTTTGGATATGATTTGTGATACTGTTGATGCCCCTATCCATGTATCTACTCCGGTCGGGGATTCGGTGGTGGTAGATAGAGTCTACCGTTCTTGCGTGATTACATTTTTGGGATATAGTACTTGGGCGGATTTAATTATCCTAGACATGGTAGACTTTGATGTCATCTTGGGTATGAGTTGGTTTTTTCCGCATTATGCAATTCTAGATTGTCACTCTAAAACAGTTACATTAGCTATGCCCGGGTACCTAGACTCGAGTGGAAAGGTAACCCTAGTCCTCTCCCTAAGAAAGTTATATCCTTCATTCGTGCTAGGAAGCTAGTAAAGAAGAGTTGTTTAGCTTATTTGGCACATATCCATGATATCATTGATTTAGTTCCACTGGTACGCGAGTTTGCGGATGTGTTTCCCGTGGACTTGCCAGGTATGCCACCTGACCGTGACATTGACTTCCGGATTGATTTAGACCCATGGACTCGGCCTATCTCTATTCCACCCAATAGGATGGAGCCCGCAGAGTTAAGGGAATTGAAAGAGCAGTTGCAGGATCTCTTGAGTAAGGGGTTTATTAGCCTGAGTGCCTCTCCTTAGGGTGCTCCAGTGTTGTTTGTTAAAAAGAAGGACGGGTCTATGCGTATGTGTATGATTATCATCAGCTGAATAAGGTTACTATCCGAAACAATTATCCCATCCCTCGTATTGATGATTTGTTTAATCAGCTACAGGGAGCTTCGGTGTTCTCCAAAATTGACTTGAGGTCAAGGTATCACCGGTTAAAGATCCGGGCAGAAGATGTTCCTAAGACAGCTTTTAGGACCAGGTATGGACACTATGAGTTTTTGGTTATGTCTTTCAGGCTTACTAATGCCCAGCTACGTTTATGGATATGATGAACAGCGTTTTTAAGCCCTATTTAGATTCATTTGTGATAGTGTTCATCGATGATATCCTGGAATATTCTAGAAGTAAGGAGGAGCATGAGAAACATTCAAGGATTGCTCTTGAGGTATTGCGGGAGGAGAAGTTGTATGCTAAGTTCTCCAAGTGTGAATTTTGGTTGTCTTCAGTGTCCTTCTTCGGGATGTAATTTCGAAGGAGGGTATTATGGTGGATCCATAGAAAATTTAGGCAGTGAGGGAATGGGCTAGGCCCACGTCAGTGATCGAAATCCGCAGTTTCGTGGGTCTGGCTAGCTATTATAGTCGGTTTGTGAAAGGTTTTGCCTCTATTACTTCTCATTTGACCCGTTTGACTTAGAAAGAGGTACCGTTTCAGTGGTCCGACGAGTGTGAGGAGAGCTTTCAAAAGCTCAAGACCTTGTTAACGACAACTCCTATTCTAGCATTGCCCGTGGAGGGCAAAAAATTTGTTGTTTATTGTGATGCTTCATGATCTGGTTTGGGTGTTGTTTTGATACAGGAAAAGAAGGTGATTGCGTATGCTTATAGACAGTTGGATATGCATAAGAAGAACTATCCTACTCATGACTTGGAATTGGCAGCAGTGGTGTTTGCACCGAAAATATGGAGGCACTACTTGTATGGTGTCCATTGTGAGGTGTACACTGATCATCGCAGCTTGCAGCATGTATTCACTCAGAGGGATCTGAACTCTAGGCAGCGGAGATGGATAGAGTTGCTTAAGGATTATGACATCACTATTCTATATCATCCTGGTAATGCGAATGTGGTGGCCGACGTTGAGTAGGAAGCCAGTCAGTATGGGAAGTCTGGCTCGTTTGATCCTTCGGAGCGTCCGTTAGCTAGAGAGGTTCAGACTCTGGCTAATAGTTTCATGAGGCTGGATATGTCTAGCAAGGGCAGAATGTTGGCTTGTGTTGAGGCTAGGTCATCGTTTCTAGAGCATATTAAGGCTAAACAGTTTGAGGATGCTAAGTTATGTAAAATTCGTGACAAAGTGTTGCGTGGTGAGACCAAGGAGGTCGTGATCGACGAAGAGGGGGTGGTATGGATTAAGGAGCGAGCTTGCCTACCACGTGTGGGTGATTTGGTCAAGACGATTCTAGTAGAGGCTCATAGTTTGAGGTATTCCATTCATCCTGCCGCTACTAAGATGTATCGAGATCTGAGACAGCATTACTGGTGGGCTAGGATAAAGCGTGACATAGTGGAGTTTGTTGCTCAGTGTTTGAACTGCCAACAGGTGAAGTATGAACATCAGAAACCCGGGGGTACACTTCAGAGGATGCCCATTCCTGAGTGGAAGTGGGAAAGAATAGTAATGGATTTCGTGGTTGGTCTTCCAAAGACGTTTGGGAAGTTTGATTCCATATGGGTTATCATTGACAGGTTGAATAAGTCTGCTCATTTTATTCCAGTCTAGGTAACGTATAATGCAAAGAAGTTAGCCAAGTTGTACATCAGGGAGGTGGTTCGATTGCATGGTGTTCCAGTTTCCATCATCTTTGGCAGGGGCACGAAGTTTACATCTCGATTTTGGAAGCATCTGCATGAGGAATTAGGTACTAGGTTGGACCTTAGTATAGCTTTCCACCCTCAGACTGACGAGCAGCCCGAGCGGACTAATCAGGGTCTTGAGGATATGCTTCGGGCTTGTGTGATAGATTTTGGTGGTCACTGGGATCAGTTCTTACCATTGGTAGAGTTCGCATACAACAATAGCTACCACTCGAGTATCGACATGGCTCCATTTGAGGCTTTGTATGGGAGGAGATGTAGGCCTCCTATTAGTTGTTTCGATGCGTTCGAGCTGAGACCTTGGAGTACGGACCTTCTGAGAGAGTCATTAGAGAAAGTGAAGGTGATTTAAGCTAAGCTTGTGGCAGCAAAGAGTAGGTAAAAGGATGCGGACCGAAAGGTCCGAGATCTTGAATTTATGGAAGGAGAGCAAGTTTTGTTGAAAGTTTCACCCATGAAGGGTGTGATGAGATTTAGGAAGAGGAGCAAGCTCAGATCGAGATTCATTGGGCCATTTGAGATCCTCAAGCGTGTGAGGGAGGTAGCTTATGAGCTGGCTTTACCTCCGGGCTTATCAGGCGTTCATCCGGTATTTCACGTTTCGATGTTGAAGAAGTACCATGGCGATGGTTCGTACATAATCCGTTGGGATTCGATTATACTAGATGAGAACTTGACGTATAAGGAAGAGCCTATTGCTAACTTAGATAGAGACGTTCGTAAGTTGAGGTCGAAGGAAATAGCCTCCGTGAAAGTTCAGTGGAAGAATCGCCCAGTTGAGGAAGCTACTTGGGAAACAGAATCAGATATGCATAGCAAGTATCCTCAGCTTTTCGCCGAGACAGGTACTTTTTCCTAGATTCCTCATCCTTGTCCGTTCGGGGACGAATAGTGTTTTAATTGGTATCTGATGTAACGACCCTCCCGGTCGTTATGGAAAATCTAGGATCTCCTTACCAAATAGAACCCTTCCAATGGTAGAACGAGCTAATAGAAACTCAAATGTAGAAGTCTAAGAACTGAAAACTTGGCTTATTGTGATTATTGTTTGATTGTATTGAGTCCATTGGGGGGTGACGTAGGAAATTAGACCTCCGTTGGGGATTCCGAGGCCACGGGTGAGTCCGTATGGTGTTTTTACATTAATGTGCATATTTTGGTTGTGTTTCTGAGGCCTCGGATGAAGTGTTGTGAGGTAGAGTTGAAAACTATGGAAATTAAAGAGCTCACTGGTTCAGTGGCACCGCTGTAGCGGACGAAGTACCGTTGCGGTGGGGCCGCTGTAGCGGCGGACTTCTCGTCATCGCAGTCAGACGGGAAATGGGGTGTCCACTATTGTCACGACCCAAACCGGAGGGCCGCGGCCCGACACCCCAGACCTGCTCGGTGAGTGCCATACTACCATTCTATTCATAAGTCACACACCTTTTTGTGAACCTTTAAATAATGAAATGATGCTTCCGTCAAGTAAAACATGAAAACTTTTTAATAGAACTTTTTCATCATGTTAGGGACTTCTCCCTTATCGTTAAGTCAAAGAAAACCTTTAGTCACAATAAAATCTTTAGATCAATGCATACGAACACATCGACCTATGTGGCTGCCTCACACAACTGTCGACATCTTAACGCACTATCCACAGGACACTGCCTACAAAAGTCTCTAACAAGGACCAAGTTACCAAAACATAAGTTGGGACAGGGCCCCAACATACCCGTAATCCACCCGACTCGAGGACATACATAAGTACTCTGACTCGGCAACACTCCGAATGAAAATAGAGTTCACCGGTCCGTGATGGCCGAACATCCTCGGCAAGGGTCCCTATCCATCTGCACCACGTGGCATGAAACACAGCGCCACCAGGCAAAGTGTAACAACCCAATTTTTAAATAAGGGTTTAATTGGTAATTTTAGCTAAAAGGAATTTAAAAGAAAAGAAATTTGTAATTAGAATTAAAGAGAAAATACAAAAGAAGCAATTTAGCGGGCCAAGCCCAAAAAGGAAAAGGAAAAGGAAAAAAAAAGAACTTTAAAAGTCTGATGGCTAAGCCATCAGACGTGAATCACTAAATTGCTGAAAGGAAAAAAAAAAGGGGGAAACGAGCCTACAGAGGGAGAAAAACCAGTGGGACAAAGGAAAAGAAAGAGAGAAAAAGAAAGGAAAAGAGGGGATAAAAATAAGAACTTTCATCCCAAATCATCAAGGTAATGACTCTAATCTTTTATTTAAGTTTATTACATAATTATGGGTGAATCTTTATGGTGAAAATATGGGGATATTTTGAGGAATTGAGAAAGTTTAACTCTAGGGTCCTTCAATCAAAATCATTGATTTGAAAGGGCAAATAGCGTCGGACTTTAGACGTCTATATATCGTTGTAATCCTCTTATAAGGCCTTTCCGAAAACATAAGTCTTGTCGGGTTTTGATCACATTGACTAGAGGGTGTTTTCGTCCTTTAAAATTTGACTTTAACCGTTTAAGTCTCTAAAAATATAGAAGTGGTTTACCCTAAGGGTTTTGACCATTCTAAATCCATTTTTGTGTAGTTTAAGGCAATTCGGAGACTCGAGAACGCAGTTTTGATTTATTGGGAAGTGTGCTTGAATTGTGAATTTGAGGTAAGTGAGACTTTAAGCTTTGGGTACTTGCTTTTTAAAACCCGTTTTAAAAATATGTTTTGTCTGCCTGGTCCATGTGTTGGGGCAAGCGTGTGCTTGGCAGAATTGGTGGTCCTTAAGGCCAGCCGCATATACTTTATTTTCAAATAATCTAAAACTGTCTTTATAAATTATTTTGTGATGTGATATAGCTGTGAGCTATGATATTGGGGCATTGTGTATGCTTCCCTTAGTATTGTGTATGATTCTTGATTATATTGCGGCATTGTGTATGCTTCCCTTAGCATTGTGTATGCTTCTTGATGATATTGGGGCATTGTGTATGCTTCCCTTAGCATTGTGTATGCTTCTTGATGATATTGGGGCATTGTGTATGCTTCCCTTAGCATTGTGTATGCTTCTCGACATATTTGGCACATTTTGTATGTTGCCGTGAATTCATGGTGTTGATTAATTCTTTAACTGCCATTTATAACAGGTCCTTAGTGTAAATTGTGTTGAGATATATAATATACTAGATAAACAGTGGTTTGGGACTTGGTTGCTATTATATAATGATATATTCATGTGCGTAATATTTTGTACTTGTTGTGGTGTTTGTATTTTCAAACACTTGTTCCAGAGGTATTTAAAGTGGCGGGTCGAGGATCTTACTGGGTTAAATTTATGTATAAATCACTCCTTACCTGCATGTCCATGCAGAAACTGTCGTTGAGAACGAGGCTGGTAATTGAAGATTTCGTGAGTGGAGTCTGTTGCTGAGGTGAGCCACCACATTGTTCGCGGAGGCAGCCATTTCAGCTTTATCTAGTTTATTTCTAGTTATTTCTTTTATTTTGGGTTTACATGCCCGACACTCAAACTCATGTAACTCTGTTAGATGCTCCATGGTCTTAGCGTGGGATGTGGGCTAGAGATTCTTTTTCTCTTAGCGTTGGTTGGTTTTCATAAATCGATTATGGATTTGGTTGGCGACTATTTCGCATTTTTATCATTAATAACGTTGTTGGACCTGCGCTGATTTTCTTTTAGTGCTTTCGTAAATAATTAAGGGTACGATATATGGTTCGCCTGGCGGGTGGTGTTTGCTGGGTGCCAATCACGTCTAGCGAGTATATTGAGACGTGACAAAGTTGGTATCAGAGCTTAGGCTTTAAGTCCAGGGTCATGGAGCAGTGTTTAGTAGAGTCTTGTTCATGGGTCTGTAGGCGCCCATACTTATGACCTTGAGGTTACTGAACATTTAGGAAGTTTTCCCTTCTTTCATTCCTCATTCGTGCGTGAGTTGAATCAAGTCTAACCTTGTAATATTTATTTCGCAGATGGCTAAGAAACGCGCATCTTTATCTGCTAAACGTGGTGCTGGACAAAGTGCTACCCGCGGTGGTAGACAAGCTGGTACTCATCAGACTAGAGCTCAGACTAGGACTCAGGCCACTCCTCAGCCCGAAGTTGTGAATGGAGGTCAGCCCCGAGTTGCGTCAGAGCAAGTGCAAGAACAAGTGGTTCCGAACACTCCACCAGCACCAGCTGTTGCACCTACTATTGCTTTGCCCGCAGATGTGGTGACCAAATTGTTGAATGTGTTGGAGGGATTGGCGCCTAATCATAGGGGACTTTCCAGGTCCTCAAGCTACTTCACAAGCACAAGCTCAAGCTCAAGTTCAGTTGAATGTTGCAGCTAATCAGACACCTCAATTGGCCCCTCAACAGGTTGTCCAGTCTACAGGGCAATCCAAGGAGTTTAAGAATTTCATGGATCTTAAGCCACCAGAGTTTGATGCTTCACCAACTTCTATTGAACCTAAGAAGTTCATTGATCATTGTGAAAAGATATTGACTATGTTGGGGCTTAAGGAGACTCGTGGTGTGAAATTTACCACTTTCTTATTCTCAGGGTCTGCAGAGTCTTGGTGGATTTCGATTCAGAGAGGTAGACAAGCAGGGTTACCACCTGTTACTTGGTCAGAATTTTTAGCATTATTTAAGGACAGGTTTATTCCATTAAGCAAACAAGATGACATGAGACGTCAGTTCAATAATCTGCGACAGGGAACTATGACCATTACAGAGTATGAGGCCAAGTTAACAGATTTATCCAGGTATGTGTCTTCTTTGGTTGAGGATCCGAGAGAGAAGGTGAGACGATTCGTGGAACGATTTGAGCATCGCTATCGTGGTCCTGTAGTACGAGATGTGCGATATGGTACCTATTCAGATGTAGTTGACACTACTCGCTGTTACGAGTCCTATTTAGAGATGGACAAAGTTGAGCGTGAAAGCAAAAAGTCACGTAACACGGGTAGGTTTAGTGGTACTCCATCTAGGGGCAAGAGTGGTTTTTATTGTGGGCAGTCCAGACCTACTCAGTCAGAATCAGTGGTGCAGTCTTCTAGTGGTTTTTCAGCTAAACAGGGCCAGCTGCAGATGCAGAGAAAGGGTAGCAGCTCCTATCAGTCAGGTTATCATCCGAGGCATTCTAACTGTGGTAGAAATCACAATGGTCGTTGCTTTGGGGCAAATGGTGTTTGTTTTACTTGTGGTGAAAAGGGGCATATTGCTAAATACTGTCCTAAAGGAAATTCTGGTGCTAGTCGAGCTACTACACAACCGTAGGGAACTACTACAGCTGCACAAGGTCAGATTCAGCCAGCTAGGGCCGCTCCACAAGGTGCTCGTGGACAGGGTCAACAGGGTGCTCAGGTTGCTCAGGGAGGGGGTGGACCGCCGAGATTCTTTGCTATGACCAGACAGGATGTGGAGGCATCTAATGCAGTAGTCACACGTATTATTACTATCAGTTCTCATGGTGCATATGCTCTTATTGATCCCGGTTCTACGTATTCGTATGTATCTCCTTATTTTGCTATATTCTTAGAACGGGGAGTTGAGTCTATTAATGTGCCATATGTGGTAGAAACCCCAGTGGGGAGAGTATATTAGTTGATAGAGTTTATAGAGATTGTGTAATATATGTTCAGGGCAGGGACACCGTAGTTGATCTATGTGTGTTACCAATGTCCGCTTTCGATGTGATTATGGACATGGATAGGTTGGCATCATGTTATGCATCGGTTGATTGCTATGCTAAGCTTATACGTTTTAATTTTCCTGGAGAACCTTTAGTGTGGAAAGGCATGACTCCTGTGACTCAAGGAAAAATAATATCTTATGTAAAGGCACGCCAAATGATTAATCATGGGTGTTTGGGTTTTATTGCCACCGTTCATGATACTCGAGCGGAGAATGTTACTATTGATAGTGTTCCTGTTGTTCACGAATTTGCGGATGTTTTTCCTGAAGATTTACCCAGCCTACCCCCGATGAGAGAAATCGAGTTCAGCATTGATTTAGTTCCAGGGACTCAACCCATCTCTATTCCTCCATACCGTATGGCTCCAGCTGAGTTGAGAGAACTGAAGGCTCAACTCCAAGAGCTACTTGATAAGGGGTTCATTAGGCCTAGTGTATCACCGTGGAGTGCGCCTGTGTTATTTGTGAAAAAGAAAGATGGCACGATGAGAATGTGCATTGACTACAGACAACTGAACAAGGTGACGATCAAGAATAAGTATCCATTGCCTCGTATTGATGATTTGTTTGATCAGCTACAGGGTGCTACTCATGTTTCCAAAATCGACTTGAGATTAGGTTATCATCAGCTAAGAATCAAGACCGAGGATATCTCCAAGACAGCTTTTCGGACCAGATATGGGCACTTCGAATTTTTGGTGATGTCATTTGGGCTGACTAATGCCCCCGCAGCATTTATGAATCTCATGAACAGGGTATTCAAGCCATACTTAGACCATTTTGTGATTGTGTTCATTGATGATATTTTGGTCTACTCTCGGAGTGAGGCTGAGCATGGACAACACTTGAGAATTGTGCTACAGACACTTAAGGAACGAAAGCTTTATGCCAAGTTCTCAAAATGTGAGTTCTGGTTGAGCACAGTTTCCTTTTTAGGACACGTGGTGTCCCGAGATGGGATTCAAGTTGATCCAAAGAAAATTGAAGCAGTTCGAGATTGGCCTCAACCCACTACTCCCACAGAGATACGCAGCTTCATGGGACTAGCTGGATATTACAGAAGGTTTGTGGAGGGTTTCTCGAAGATAGCTGCTCCATTGACACGTTTAACTCAGAAAGGTGTGGTATTCCAGTGGTCAGATGAATGTTCAGAAAGCTTTCAGAAATTAAAGACTGCATTGACTACGGCTCCGATTTTGACCTTACCTACTGATGAGGGTGGTTTCACCATTTATTGTGATGCATCTCGAGTCGGGTTGGGTTGTGTCTTGATGCAAAATGGCAAAGTGGTAGCTTATGCGTCTCGACAGCTAAAGAAACATGAGAAGAATTATCCGACTCATGACTTAGAATTGGCCGCAATTGTATTTGCACTCAAGATCTGGCGTCACTATCTTTATGGTGAGCCGTGTGAAATCTATACTGATCACAAGAGTCTGCAATACATATTCAAGCAAAGAGATCTGAATTTGAGACAGCAACGGTGGTTAGAGTTACTTAAAGATTATGATCTTAATATTTTGTATCATCCTGGTAAGGCAAATATTGTGGCAGACGCCTTGAGTAGGAAGTCTATGGGCAGCTTGGCCCGATTTACTGCTGAAGAACGACCTATGGCTAAGGATATTCAGGCATTAGCCAACCGCGGAGTTCGGATTGATCATACAGTGCAAGGCAGGTTACTTGCAGGTATGGTGGCACAATCGTCCTTAGTGGGACAAGTCAAGGCTTGCCAATATGAAGATCTCCGTCTTGCTAGACTACGAGATCGAGTGCAAAATGGGGGCATTAAGTCATTCTCTATTGATGGCGAAGGCGTGTTACGTTGTCATGGTAGACTGTGTATTCCTATGGTGGGTGATGTGAAACAACTAATTCTTGAAGAGGCTCATAGCTCGCGATACTCCATTCACCCAGGTGCTACGAAGATGTACCAAGACTTGCGTGGATTATATTGGTGGAAAGGTATGAAGGCTGATATTTTGAAACATGTGACTAGTTGTTTAAATTGTCAGCAGGTTAAATATGAACATCAAAAACCCGGTGGAGTAATGCAAAACTTGATTATCCCAGAGTGGAAGTGGGAAAGGATTATGATGGATTTCGTAGTTGGTTTGCCAAATACTTTCAAGAAACATGACTCAGTCTGGGTGATTGTGGATACACTCACAAAATTTGCTCATTTTATACCAGTTCGGGTTACTCATACCGCAGAGCAGTTAGCAAATATTTACCTCCGTGAGATAGTACGACTTCATGGTGTGCCTATTTCTATAATATCTGATCGAGGTGCACAATTTACTGCTGAGTTTTGGAAGTCTTTTCAGAAGTCGTTGGGTTCACAGGTCGAGTTGAGTACAGCTTTTCATCCACAAACTGATGGATAGTCTGAGCGAGTTATTCAGATTTTAGAGGGCATGCTTAGAGCTTGCGCGATTGATTTTGGTGGTCATTAGGACAATCAGTTGCCTTTGGCAGAGTTTGCTTATAATAACAACTACCAATCGAGTATGCAGATGACGCCGTTTGAGGCTCTATATGGTCGCAGGTGTCGTTCACCAGTTGGATGGTTCGAACCGGGCGAAGCACAACTATTAGGTCCAGATTTGGTTCAGCAAGCCTTGGAAAAAGTTGCATTGATACGAGAACGGCTTCGGACAGCACAAAGCAGACAAAAGTCTTATGCAGATAAGAAAGTACGTGATATGGAGTTCATGAAGGGGGAAAAAGTCTTTCTAAAAGTATTCCCTATAAAAGGAGTTATGAGATCCGGTCGGAAAGGTAAGTTAAGTCCTAGGTACACTGGTCCTTATGAGATTTTGGATCGAATTGGGTTAGTGGCATATAGACTTGTTTTACCTCCGAGATTGTCTGTCGTTCATCCTGTATTTCACGTGTCTATGCTAAGATGATATGTTGGTGATGATAGCCATAAGATTCAGCCAGAGGATGTGGAGCTCGATGAAAATTTGACTTATGAGGAGCGTCCGATATCTATTCTTAATAGGCAAGTACGACAATTGAGGTCGAAGAAGGTAGCTTCAGTCAAAGTGTTGTGGCGTAATCATCCAACCGAGGAGGACTTGGGAGTCTGAGGCGGATATGCGAGATAAATATCCTCATTTATTTGATGCGACAGGTATGATCTAGATCCGTTCGAGGACGAACGTTATTTTAAGTGGCGGAGAATGTAATAACCCAATTTTTAAATAAGGGTTTAATTGGTAATTTTAGCTAAAAGGAATTTAAAAGAAAAGAACCTCGTAATTAGAATTAAAGAGAAAACAGAAAATAAGCAATTTAGCGGGCCAAGCCCAAAAAGGAAAAGGAAAAGGAAAAAAAATGAACTTTAAAAGTCTGATGGCTAAGCCATCAGACGTGAATCACTAAATTGCTGAAAGGACAAAAAAAGGGGGAAACGAGCCAACAGAGGGAGAAAAACCAGTGGGACAAAGGAAAAGAAAGAGAGAAAAAGAAAGGAAAAGAGGGGATAAAAATAAGAACTTTCATCCCAAATCATCAAGTTAATGACTCTAATCTTTTATTTAAGTTTATTACATAATTATGGGTGAATCTTTATGGTGAAAATATGGGGATATTTTGAGGAATTGAGAAAGTTTAGCTCTAAGGTTCTTCAATCAAAATCATTGATTTGAAAGGGCAAATAGCGTCGGATTTTAGACTTCTATTTATCGTTGGAATCTACTCGTTAAGGCCTTTTCGAAAACATAAGTCTTGTCGGGTTTTGAACATATTGACCAGAGGGCGTTTTCGTCCTTTAAAATTTGACTTTAACCGTTTAAGCCTCTAAAAATATAGAAGTGGTTTACCCTAAGGGTTTTGACCATTCTAAATCCATTTTTGTGTAGTTTGAGGCAATCCGGAGACTTGAGAACGCAGTTTTGATTTATTGGGAAGTGTGCTTGAATTGTGAATTTGAGGTAAGTGAGACTTTAAGCTTTGGGTACTTGCTTTTCAAAACCCGTTTTAAAAATATGTTTTGTCTGCCTGGTCCATGTGTTGGGGCGAGCGTGTGCTTGGCAGAATCGGTGGTCCTTAAGGCCAGCCGCATATACTTTATTTTCAAATAATCTAAAACTCTCTTTATAAATTATTATGTGATGTGATATAGCTGTGAGCCATGATATTGGGGCATTATGTATGCTTCCTTTAGCATTGTGTATGCTTCTTGATTATATTGGGGCATTGTGTATGCTTCCCTTAGAATTGTGTATGCTTCTTGATGATATTGGGGCATTGTGTATGCTTCTCTTAGCATTGCGTATGCTTCTCAACATATTTGGCCCATTGTGTATGTTGCCGTGGATTCATAGTGTCGATTAATTCTTTAACTGCCATTTATGACAGGTCCTTAGTGTAAATTGTGCTGAGATATATAATATACTAGATAAACAGTGGTTTGGGACTTGGTTGCTATTATATAATGATATATTCATGTGCGTAATATTTTGTGCTTGTTGTGGTGTTTGTATTTTCTAACACCTGTTCCAGGGGTATTTAAAGTGGCGGGTCGAGGATCTTACTGGGCTATATTTATGTATAACTCACTCCTTACCTGCATGTCCATGCAGAAACTGTCGTTGAGAACGAGGCTGGTAATTGAAGATTTCGTGAGTGGATTCTATTGTTGAGGTGAGCCACCGCATTGATCGTGGAGGCAGCCATTTCAGCTTTATCTAGTTTATTTCTAGTTATTTCTTTCATTTTGGGTTTACATGCCCGACACTCAAACATATGTAACTCTGTTAGATGCTCCACAGTCTTAGCGTGGGATGTGAGCTAGAGATTCTTTTTCTCTTAGCGTTGGTTAGTTTTCATAAATCGATTATGGATTTGGTTGGCGACTATTTCGTATTTTTATCATTAATAACGTTGTTGGACCTGCGCTTATTTTCTTTTAGTGCTTTCGTAAATGACTAAGGGTACGATATATAGTTCGCCTGCGGGTGGTGTTTGCTGGGTTTCAATCATGTCTAGCGGGTATATTAGGACGTGACACAAAGGGACGTCAGTACGAATGATGTACCGAGTATATAAGGCAGAACTGAAATAATATATATCTCGACTCGAATGATAAAAGAGTAACAGACTCAATCTGTACCTGTAACCAACACTGATAATCATGTATGTGCATATGAACTTTTAAAACATCATGTGTATATATATAATACATACCTTCGCCCTGCTCGCAGCCCCTTCGGGCATAATAGCATAATGGCCCCTTCGGGCATCATAATCATCGTATACCAGTTGATCAGGTGGTTTGCGTATATAACGCCATAGCCCTTCCCCTTCCCCATAAAATCATGTCGTACATATATATAAGTGTGCAAATGCATGATAATCTTTGTAAAACATCAAAGGACTCCCTTCGGAGCAACTTTTAGTTCAAAATGGGAACTTCTTCCCCTTTTCATTTGTCTCTTTCGAGATTTAAAATCAAATATGAAATGCATATGAATAAAGAAGCCTTATGAATGTCCCCTTCGGGATTTAGACATCATTATGAAAACATACAACTTATGGATTCCCCTTCGGGACTTAAGAAGTCAAGGAACTCGAGATATGAACAACACCAATATAAACATAGGGACATGAGCTCCTACATCTAGGAGTGGATTCATTATGAGTATCTCCACGTTCGTACTTATCATAGATCATGCCAAAATGAAAGAAAGGATAACCTTAACATACCTGGAAGCTTATTTCTCGACTTTCCAACTTACTTCCCGTCTTGCAATCAACATAAGATCATTCGTGGTCTCATAATCTACATATAAAATTCATACTATTGTTAGGGTTATCATCATATGCTTGTCTTAAGCCTTCAAATTAAATCCCCTTAAAATCTGCTGAAATTCGGGCAGCATCTCTCCTGTTTATATCCCTAGCCCGAAATCACAATACCAACAACCAACACAATAATAACAACACTAACACCAACAACATCATCATCAATACCAAAATATTCCATAAAACATCCCACACGATGTTTATCAACATACAACAACAATATACACTTCATTTCTTCCCAATCAAGGAGCATAATCTCATCAACATACCAACAACATTAGATACCATCCATATACATGGAAATTAAACCAACAACACGGATACAGCATGCTCAAAACAGTCCGTAAACTCAACAACTACAACACAACACTTTATGACCTTTCCTCCATAACTATTTTTACTTTTAAGACTTGCTAAACCTTTAAATCAACTCAACATAAGAGATAGGATGAATAACATACCTTATACTTGAATAACTTTATCCACACCAACTTTCTTCAAGTCCAAACTCACCACAACATCAAGTAAAAACAAGAACAATCACTTTTCATGAACTAGTTTGGTGTAATCTTGTTGAATTCTTAATTTAAGGGGTTACAAGTGTTTGAGAGAAGTGTATGGATGTGTTTAGAACTCCCAAGAAGTATAAATCATGAAAGAAATGGAATAATAGGGTATTTATACCCCTAGAGAGTCGGTTCCACTGACTTTCCAAGTAAGGCCCGCGGGGAGCCATTTGGAAGCCTGGAGGCTTATCTTGAAATGCCCATAACTCCCTACTCCGATGTTGTTTTGATGAACGGTTTATTGTGTTGGAAACTAGACTTCCAGAACTTCAATTTAGGCTTTTGTTTCACTTCAAAACTCCTGATATACTAGGAGGAATACCCCTCTAAGGTTGACCCAAAATTTCCGTCCAAAATTCTGCCAACTTTTTCCAAATTTTCGACGAACTTATTTTCTTCAATTTGCTTGATTCCGGAACCTTTAGACACTTAATTAACACTTTTTAAGAGTATTCCTTGACCTTATAAGGGTTCCATGACCTCTCTGAGCTTACGTTAGTTTACATACAACGCAAACGATGCGAAAAATTTTCGAGGTGTAACAACTATGGCGGGCACTGGACTGTTGTAGCGCTTGCGCTATAGTAGTACAACACTCGCCGTAGAGAAGGAAAGGGTTTCATTAGGTCCGCTACAGTGGGCACTCGCCCGCTATAGCGAGACCGCCGCAGCGGCAGAACGACCACTACAGCTGTCGACGGAGGGCAGTAGCCGTGTTTTAAACACTTAGTCCGAATTCTTTATTCATAAAACACCAAAACAGTTTCCAAGGAGCACTTAGGGAGAAATTCTAAAGCTAGGGCAAGAATATTCTTGAGAGGTAAGTCTCAACCATTCCTTCTTTTATTACGCTTTCATCTCTAAGATTATCATCATTCTAATGGGTCTACAATGGTGAATTGGGAATAATAACCCTAGAACTTAATAGACCTTTAATAGTTGGTGGGTTATGAATGTTATTGTATGTTTATCATCTAAAGTCTTGGGTTATCACTTTCCAATCAAGAATTGAACCGTTAGAGGCATAAACTAAGTGAATTGAGACTTAGGGTTTCATAAAGATGATAGCTTGACCATAGAAACTGCTTGTAAATGATAATTTGATTGAATAACCTTATAAATTGATAGTTTATGGTTGCTAAGGCTAATGTTAGGATGATTTACACCTAGTAAGCATTCACCCGTTAGAAAAGGGTAAAGTGGAAGTGTTCATTGAATTGATATTGTTGACTAGAGTGATTGTGACTTATTTAGTATCTTAATTGCTAGACTTTGAGCGTTCCGAGGCATTAAGGAAGGGGAAGGCTATAGCGGAGTAATTTGCATTGTTCCAGCTCTGCAGTTGAGGTAGGTTACTGTCTACTTGAGTTAGACTTTGATTAGTTGATTGTATGCGTTATGAGATTGATAGGAGAAAGCATGTCTATTCTTCGAGCATAATGTGTGGTTGAAATTTCTATATGCTATTGATTGAGTGATAATGTAGGCTTACTGCCATTGTTCGATGTGCTGTGATCTATATTGTGATGACAATTATGGTGAGAAGTTAATATGATCTTCTTGATGAAATTGAGCTACTACTTGAAAACCGATATATATATATATATATATATATATATATATATATATATATATATATATATGAAAAGGCACATTTGACCGGGGGTGAGGATGTGACCTAGATATGAAAAGACACATTTGACTGGGTGAGGATATGACCTAGATTATAGGCTCGTGGTCCGAGGTTCGTTCCGGAACGAGGGGTACATGGATACCATGGGGTCCCCTGCAGGTCATGGCTATTGGGCAAAGACACCAATTAGCATGTATGTACATGAGTGATCAGTGGCTGAGTAAGTGAGATTGTTGTTGGAAGGTTTATTCCATTGCTCTTTTCCGTTGACTTGATTGTTAATATCATTGGTTGACTTGATTGTTAATATCATTGATTTACTTGGTGTTGGCTATCTGATTAAGTGTTGTTGATTGGTCTGTCTATTTTATTAATTTTATGATTCATGCATGATACTAATCTTAGTCGGCCTATGATATCTACCGGTACATAGTGTTTGTACTGATACTACCTTGCTGCATTCTTTTGAGTGCAGATTGTGATCCAGAGACTGCTACCCGACCTCACATTTAGCGTTGAGGCCATTTGCTGACAGATTGAGGGTGAGCTTCTATCCATGCCAGGCCGCCCGAAGATCTTCTTTATCTAATGTCTATTTCCATTCCAGACATTGATGTTTATTTATTTCAGACAGTATACGTTCCTTAGACATGTTTTTGGATTAGAGTCCTTGTACGGTGACTTTCGGATTTTAGGATTGTAATAGTTAGGACTTCCGCATTTATGATTATTGTTTATGGCATGACTACTTTTGATTAATCTTGTGTTTAAATTGTTATGAACTGATTTAATTGGTTAAATAAAAATGGACTTGAATGAGTAGGTGGTTACGCGTATTGGTTCGCCCACTAGGAGATAGGGTGGGTGCCAGTCATAGCAGGTTGGGTCGTGACAGTTAAGGAGATGACAAGGTATGTTAAGGTTGTCCCTTTCTTTCTTAAGGCATGATCCTATTGTTATGACGTACACATGATATCCATAACGTCCCTATTCCTAAAAATGCTAGAAGCCTATGGTTCTTGAAGTTCTTATGATATTATTGATCTTTGCCCTATGATTATTGATCTTATCTTATGATTATTGATCTCATCTTATGGTTGTTGATCTTATTCACTGATGTTGATCTCATCTTATGATTATTGTTCTTTCAAGGTGAGATATGTTCATGATGATACCTCCATAATGATAATCGGAGGTTTACTGACCTTACGTCACTCTGATAGAGTTTTAGCTTTTATTTGGGCTCTCATGCATGCTATATATATGTATGTATTTTTTCACACTGCGTCGCAATATAGTCGGCCGGGCAGGCACGTAGATGTGCACACCACTGCAGTAGGCAGGCTATGATGTTACCCTGAACGTGAGATGCCCCGGACGCGGGATGATGATATGATGATAACACCGAGCCTAAATGGCTGGGCAGGATACTATATATATGTATGTATAAAAGTGTTTTTTTTAAAAGCTAAGCATGCATGACATCCGCCTTAAGAGGCATTCAGAGGTACAGATTGATCTCTTTATCTTATGTTATCTTCATACTTTCATTATTTAGTTATTTATGCCTTACATACTCGGTACATTATTCGTATTGACGTCTTTTTGGTTGTGAACTCTGCGTTAATGCCCGCAGGTAGACAGGGAGACGGACCACACCCCTAGGCTGCTTCTTCAGCGATTGTACAGGAGCACTCCATTTGTTCAAGAGCTGCGGTTTAGCTAGTATTATTATTTTGTGTACATATATGGGCATGGCGGGGTCCTATCCCGTCTTTATGATGTTATGCACTCCGTGTAGAAGCTTGTAGACAGATGTGTATAGTTTGATGTTCTGTGACCTTTTCGGTCCACATTGTGTCATATCATTTTGGCTGCATTGTCGGCTTGTGTGTATATGTGTGTGTGTGTGTGTGTGTGTGTGTGTGTGTGTGTGTGTGTGTGTGTGTGTATGGGCATAGTTTGTTAACGAATGAATAGATTTACATTTATCGCTTGGACTCATGCCCTTACAGATTATGATATTTGTGAGTTATCTTTGTGATCCACCTAGATATGATTATGAGATGTATGTCAATAGGTGCTCGGTAGGTTAGCTCCGAGTGCCCTCCATGGCCCTCTGGTTGGGTCATGACATGGTTAATAATTACATTGCTAAAAAAAGCAGATAGCTATTATATGGGGGTGATTTTACAAAGAGCATACTGTTATAAAGTTGATTGTTGATGTAAAGCAACTGACTGAACAAGCATAGCATATGAAATAATAAGAACTGAAACTGAGACTGTAAGCTTAACATGAACATGAGCATCATCTTAAACGAATATGTATATAGCATGAGTAAAACATTTTAAGTGGGAGAGCCTTAGTATAATCGACATGTAACCACCACGTGAGCATGTGGCGTCTGATCTCTACCTGATTAGCTTAGCCATCTCGTACCTTGACGGGGTACGTGACGTGAACATGACATGAATGGATCCAATAAACCACAATGGGTAACATGGAGTAATCATCCTAACTGAGCGAAGCGATCCTTATCCTACGCTGGCATACATAGTTTCAGGTATTAAAGCTTCTCGGTAATCTGTGCAACTCCCAAAATATGACCATGGATATAATTGGCTTAGAAGCCCATGAATTACACAAACATGATTGTAAATATGATTCATAAGTGTAATAAAACATGAATATAGATATATAGTATAACTTGTATGGAAACATGGAAAACATGTAGATTTTCATGAAAATAAGGATAATGGTTCATATCTTGCATTTAAGAACTCATGGAATGCAAAACATGCGTGTTCATGGATTACAGACGGATTCCCAATGACCAAAATGGAATATCAAGAATACAATAACGCACTAGTAACACAAACATGGTATAGCATGATATATGTAACTTAGGGTCATCATGAATTAGCATAGAAACCATAGGTTCGTGGAATTTCATATTTTCATGGATGAACGTGGCGTGGGGAAAAACAATGATGTTCCTACACGTAAATAGAAACCCTACATACCTTAATCGCTCCAAAACTTGTAGAAAAGGTCTAAACTTGGAGAAGAATCCCAAAAGCTTCAACCTTAAATCCTTGAGATGAGTTTTCTTGAAAACCCTAGGTTTAGAACAATGATTTTCTATTTAGAATTCATGGATTTATGTTAGAATTCACTTGAAAGGCTTGAAATAGTCTTACCTTGGTGTATTTCAATGGTGGGAGAAGAAAACCTTCGTGCTAGGGCTTGAGAATATGAAAAATAGAATTTAGAACTGAACCTGCGTATTTAAATTTTTCACTGCGTCGGGAAATGTACGGGCGCTATGTACAGCCCGTACAATAATGTACGGCCAGTTCAATGTGGTCGTACCTGGAATGTCAAATTCCAATAACCTCGAATCTTTTCCGGTGAGGTACAAGCTGGAAGTACGTTCCGTACAATAATGTACGGTGACAAGTACGGCCCATACAATTGACGTAGAACATTAATTCACTGAACTGTAGTGAATTTTTAATCCTAACACTCCTCGTCTTGGTTTTCTAAGTCTCCGAATCATGAAGACATTAGCTGTGGGATATCGCTTACCTTAAATAACGTGCTATAATCCCATACCTATAGCCCGTAACTATCAAATATCCTTAGCCATAGATCTATAACTTCCAACTGTCACTTGAGAATCATCATACAATATATCTTAAGCATTATTCATCTTAGCCATTGTTCTATAGCCCCTTTAGTCGTACTTTATAGACTATCACCATCATTAACAAGTAAGATTCTCATCTCATTATCAACTAGCAATTATCAACAAATAAATCTTTATGCCACCTTTACTAAGGTCATTAGGAGACACCACAACTATCAAACATATAAGACTCTTATCCTATCGTCATTTCACAGAAACTCTTTTGAGGGTGTCGCTATTGCTCATTCATACCAACTGAAAGAAACAAGAGACTTCTACTAGACATATGAAACTCGTGTCATCAGGGCAACATCAAATAGGAAGAGCATGAAACTGTCAAATACACAAATGGAGCACCTCTAGAATTCTGTTTTGGAATTCGTACTCTATAGACTACTAATATAGTCCCATCTAAGGGGAAGCTCTATTTCCATTGTGATAACTTGTAACTAGAATTCAAGGAGTAACACGCTCGAGTAGCAACTATTTATGGTCACATAACATTTTTTAGGTGATTCATAGGCTCAGAACATGGAATCACTACATTCGAGAGCTCTAAACTTCATAGTTAACGTAGGGAACAAACAATACACATTGTACCGTAGTGGCGAGTCAAGGAATAGCCTCACGTACCTTTAAGTCGACCTTTCAACTAAGATGGAAAGACCAGCCTCCTTCACAAGTCAAGCTACAATAACAAACAACACTACTATCAACAAAAGGAAACATAACAACTAGCCGACAATGGAAACTTACTCTATACGAGATTCTACGGTGTCTAGTTTTGCCGGCAACTTACTCTGTACGAGATTCTACGGTGTCTAGCTTTGCCTAACTCCCCTCTATTCTTCATAACATCATCAATAACACATGGACATAATCACTTCAATATCTCCACCCTCCCCACCCCCCCCCCCCTTCTTACAACAAGAATAGCCCCACTTACCACACAAAACAATTAGCAATTCAACTACGGTAATTCAATCTTCAACTTACTAACTAGAAATAACCAAGTGCTTCTATAATATTAACTAGTTTATATACAACACTCTTATATTTCCAGCACGTAATTCATTATAAGAGCAGCCTCAGAACACCATATAGCACCATATAACTTCCTTCTATACCTCATAACACCATCAATAACACATGAATACAAATGCATCTACACATCCAGCATCTTCATACAACTAAAACAGTCCCAACATGTTATGCAATAAAAATATTAACTCAACTACATCAATCAACATTCAATCTTACCAACTAGTAGAAACTAAGTGTTTCTACAATATCAAACTAACTCACATATAACATACTAACATCTCTAGCACCTTAACATGATAAAAGCAGCCCCAGAATATCATAAAATTATTACCCACATGTTATACAACACAACTGGTAACTCAACTTCAACATACAACCACCAGTTCATACTTTCATAGCCACTAAACACATCTCGAGCTCAAGATAATCTCTATACATGAAGGAGAAGATAACTCTTACCTTAGATGTCAAGATTCACACCTTAGCTTCACCTTACTTCCTCTTGAAGCAACCTCAAAGTCAGTGTTGCCACCTAATTTTCACCTCATAAGACGCGTATTTTAATTTTCAAAATTCCTAAGTCAAAGACGGAGCAAGGATGCTCCAAAAAAATTAAAATTTCAAAAAAAAAAAAAATCACAACAAAATTGTAAAAATTGACATTTAATTATTATTCTGTAAAAATTGATAATTGCAAGAAAATTACGAGTTATTTACTTTCATAAATATAATTCAAAAAGAAAATACTTATCTTGCTCCGTCTAATTCGGGAAAATTATTGATTAAGACGAGGAATGAATTACGGCTCATTGTCGACCGCATTTTTACATTTTTAAATATTCCCCGGAACTATATCAATATTAGGTTTGTTTTGAAGCTAATATTTAAATTTACGGGTTATAAATTTTAATTAGCCTAAATAATTATTTTATTCAGTTAGATGTGTATTTATAATATTTAATCTTAATTTAATTTAAATTGGGGAAAGGGGGTCCGTTTAAATGTTTTAAAACTTTAGGTTGGGGGGGGGGGGGGGGGGGGGATTTATTAAAAGGGGAGTGAAACCCTTTCCTCCTTTTCCACCCCGACCTTTGCTTTCCTTTCTCAGGCGAAAATGGCGATTTCCTTAGGGTTTCTTTAACGATCAAATTTGCAGCATTTCATGGCTGATTCTTGCCGGATTTTTGAGGGCTTTTACCCTTTGTCTTGTTTTCTCATCGTTCCCAGGTTTAATTTTGTGATTTCCCGTTATTTGGGCTCAAATTTGGTCGTTAAATTAGGATGTTGCTCAGATTCTTTGAATACGTGGTTGCCATGGGCGGAACAAATAGTTCCTAGCCAACTTGTGCACCACGTACTAGAAATAGGGAACCTAGGGTAATTTCCCAAAGAACCTTGTACAATTCGAGTAATATTTTGGGATTTCTATCCTATTTGTACAATATATACGTTGGATGTAATGGTTTTTTTGTCCTATTGATGACTAACTGTACTATCCTAGTATTTTGCTATTTCATTTGATTTTTATTTGGATTTTAGGATAATAATTTGTTATATTGTGTGATATGTGCTATTTTCTGATTGGTAGTAGTTCAATTAGAACAAATTCATTGAAAAATTTACTGAGTTGTTACTGGAAATTTGAATTTTTTCGAATTAGGTTTCAAATGAGTGGGAAAATCTGTTGTGGATTTGGTTTTTCCATTGTTTGTCCCTAAAACCTTTTTTTTCTACTCCTATAAATAAAAGAGAATGGTCATTCAAAATGGGGGTTCTCTTTTTTGGCTGGGCAGAAAAAATCCTAAGAATAAAGAATCATATAAACTTCCCATTACTGATATACCACTATATATATTACCTATATACTACAAAACCTTGCTAATATATCACTACTAGACTATAAAAAGAACATCACAAAATACATACTCTATTTTACACTACTCTAGATATATTGATATTATACAAAATTCAAAGAAAAGGGTTGATATCCAAAGCTTTAAGTGTTGGTGTTGAAGTGTTGATCCAATTCCTCCCATTTGATCTTTTGGTTGCCCTATAAAAAGGTTAATCCTTTTCTAATATTTCTAGTTTTTACAATGCTTTGCTTAAGTTTATTTGATTATTTTGAAATGTTGTGAATGTTTAGTCTAGTGCCTAATATGGATTCTGTGTTTGTTTATTGCTATTCAAAGTCTTAAAATAAGTTAAGTGATTGGATAATATATTGCTAAATATTGCTAAATAGGCATTATAACATGTTAGTTTGAAGAAAAAATAAAAATGATGGAATATGGGAGTTTAAGTTAATTTTAAGGGTGGTTAGTTAGGTGTCTATGATAAGAAGTTTAGTTAAGCTATAAGTTACACTTGAAGCTGTAAGATCATGTTTTTCTTTTCTTTGTTGTGTGTATTGAAGCTGTGATGTTTTTTTTTTTTTTTGAGATTGTTTTGATAAGATAGGGACATTTAGTTTGATTCTTGAAGGAAGGTATGGTTATTCTGAAATTTGGGAACCACTCCTATGTTTATTTCAGTCCCTAGACTCTATTTTTGCTCATGTTAGTTGAATATGAGTCTCTGTTGGCTACTCAAGAGAATATATTTGTTTGATGTGCTGAAAATTGCTTACTTTACTTTAAAAAAAAGTGATGAAGCTTTTGGTTTTAAAAACTTGAATAAAGTATGGCTTAGAAGATCAACTTCTTGAAATTATTTCTTCTTGGTTTTGAGTTTGTGGTTTGTTATCTCTTCTGTTGTCAAATTAAAAAATGGAACACTTAGTGTCTAATATTTGATAGATTGATTTGCGCTGACATACTCATGGCCTTTTTTATGTGGAAATGACCTTAAGTAATCACTACAATCTAGCTTTGGTTAATATGAGGTTTTGAAAGATTACTTAAGTGTTTGTAGTATCCTAAATGAAAACTAATTAGCTTTGATTGGGTTTGCTATCTTGTTTGAATAGTTTAATGGGAATAAAAGTGAAACTTAGTGTCTGTCTCATGAAGGTTTTGAAATTTGTGAGTTGCTATGAGTAGTTGATTGAAGTTTGAGGTCTGTATTTGCTAAGTAATGACTTTTTTTATCAGTCCATGAGGGTTTATGCTTTGTCCCATCAGAGATTTGCACAAGTTAGAATTTGAAAATGACTTTAAAAGTGCAGAGGTTTTTTTTTTCTTTGAAAAGTAACTCTTACTCTCTTTTATTCAAAAGTAGGTAAAAATATAAACTTGTTTAACTTCCGGTACAATCTGCTCTGTGTTCTTGTTTCTAGTGTATCGTCATGGTCTAGGATAAAGGTCATACACCATCCAAAGCTTCTTGCCTTAACCTTTCTGCAGTTTAGCATGATGTCTGTGGAAAATTTCCTAACTATGTGACTTAAAAACTGGAAAATTGCTTTGAAACCAACTATCTAGACCAACTGTGATCATCTAGGTGTTATTTGAAGACTATTGTGATCCATTTTAGATGATAACCCCCCCTCCCCCCACCCACCCCGAATGTCATTATCTGCTTCAATTGATAATTTGGCACTCCATAGAGCTTGTTTGTGGAGATTGAGACTGCAACTAGCCAATGCATGACCTTTGAGGATTAAAAGTTGCAAAATGAACCCGTCTTGAACCTTAGGATACTGAACTATGGCCATGAGACACTTTGGAACTTGTAGCTCTTGTTGTTTCATCCTAAGTCTGAAAAATCAGGGACCAATTGGAGCCTACTGATGCTAAGAACTTCTAAAATGTACTTTAACTTTCTACCTGTGTCATGATTTCAAGGCTGTAGGGGAAGGGTTTATGTTCTGGACTAAAAAATAGATTAATGAGTCTAGAAAAAGATTGGTGTTGTTGGTGATTTCATCTTGTTCTTCACCCATGTCCTATTTACAACTTGATTATAGTGTCCATATAAATTGCTATCTATGTATTACACTGATATTGCTTATATCCTATTCAGTTCCTTGCTTGGCATGACTACTTAGTAGATTAAAACAAATCTTAAATTGAAAACTTTACTTAGTTGACCCTGCTTGTACTTGATTTACTTGTAATGGTTCGTTACTTAGCCTTGTTTGTTTTTTTAATCAAGTTTTGTCCTGTGAATCATCTCCTGCACTTAAGATAACATTATGAACCATTTTGTCCCAGTTTTCCCTTTTGGAGTTCTTGAAACCTGTCATTCTTCTTGCTTGAATTTCCTTTATATCTCCGATTCACTTGTGACCTATGGACCATCTGTCTTGTCTCATGTTGGTTATTTATTTGCAATATTCATGTTGTTTGGCCACCTGTGATCTGTATTTTTGCACTTGTATTATTTATGGACTACTTGGTCCCCTTTACTTGATATTGATCACCTAATGAACTAGGTGTAGGGAATCTAAACTAAGAACTAAGGCTGCCTAAAAAGTTAAGAGTGACACTTGCTTTGGTGATAAACCCCTCCCTTTGCCATTCACTTGTGAAGTCTGAATTGTCTCACATGCATTTCCCTTCCTTATCAACTGTTAGATCATGTTATACTTGGCATTTCATTCCCAGCTTAGGAATAATATCCGTACACTCATTATGATCTTTATAGGTCCCTACTTGTATATGTGGTTCTTTTTGTGCAAGTTCTAGAAATCGAACAAGCTTATGGTGTCCTAGAGATTCTACTATTAGTTTGTCAAGCTTGCTATATGCTGAAGTGATTTTGGAGAACTAAAAAATGACTAAAGCTGACCTTGATTGAAACTTGGAATGTTTGTTAAACCTACTGACTTGTTTATGTAGTACTTGAAACTGTCTAGAACTAGTTTGAAATGGCTTAAAACTCTGTGGTTAAGTCTGTCTTGATTATTCTATATGTTTCTTTAGAACCATGCTTGATCCAACCTCTGTGTTTGGACTTATTTGTTTAAATTCTAAGAGTGAAACTAAGCTAAAGTTGTCATTCTAACTATACACTTAGATAAGGATCTTCTCATCATATTGACACTTAGTCTCAAGAATGTTATGAGGACCAGAGTTGGCATTTCACATAGTGATTTCTAAGAACTTTTTACATAAAGATATATGCATTTCTGCTGTTTCAAAGAGTGCATTGCATTTTTTATTTTTGGGAAACTTCAAGTTGATTTGAGACCGAATGGGGACTCTATGTGTACATGCTTTACCTGGGATATTTATGAAAATGTTTCCTTTACTTTTCTTGGACTGTTCTGCCACATTTAAAACTGAAAACTTGTTTAAAGGTTGAGAGATTGAAAATGGTGAGTGTGAAGACTAAAAAATCCATTACTTGTGCTTGAAAGAAGCTTGTGAAGAGAGCAATAAGTTCTAAAATATGAAGATTTTCCTTTCTATTTGTTGATTAGTTTGGCTGTTCTTTGACCTTACCTTGTATTGATTCTCAGTGACATTGCATTTCCTGAGTCTTGTTTGGAATTGGCCTCTTTGCTTGATTAAGAAATTTATGAGAATAGTGCAGTCCTGTTCCTATTGTGCATCATTGTCCTTTCTTTTCTTTAAAAACACAATTGCTATGTATGGTCTTTGCTCGAGAGTCCCTATTCCTCCCTACTTGGAACTGTATAAGACTTGTAAAACTAATTCCCTTAGCCAACATGAGAAGACTATGTGCGACTGAACCTTGAAAACAAGTTGAGAATTGCAGTTTTTTCTTTGAAATCTCAAGAGACTGAATATTGTCCCTGAGTGATCCTGTTTGGCACTGATTTACATTCTAACCTTAAGTATACAATCCTATATGCTATCACCACTGAATTTTGTCAAAAAATGGGCATGGATTGACTGAAAATATGTTTATGGCTGTATTTGTGGGTACTGTGCACCTATCCTAAATTTTTTTGAATTCTGAAAAGTTTTACTTGACTAAGTGTTGTCTTTGTTATTAGCCTAGACGGATCATAAATTTTAAAGGACAAACTGACCTCAAACTGTTTCCCTGCATTAGGTGTTGAACATAGTCTCATGTGCATTTGTCTTGGCCTAAAAACGATCTTGCTATTTTCTTATCTTTAACTAAGTTGTTACTTGTTGTGCTTGGTTTGAGTTTGCTAACTTAGAATCCATAATTTTAAGTGCCCACATACTTGATTGCTTGACAAAAAGTTGAATGCTATAAGCCTGGAAAATCTGGGCAGTTTCTGGGAGTTCTCTTGAGTCTCTTTGGGTATTTTAAAGAGGTATATATAGAGTGGATATTGAAGGGTATATGGTGTATGTTGGGTGCATATAGAGGGTATGCCCTTTAAAGGGTTTTGCTCTCCATATGAGGGTATATTATCTAGTATATCATGTATATCATGTTTTGACACTTAGAGGATTTTATGCCAATTCTAATAGTTGGGCCAGTTGAGCTCATTTGGTGTTTAAGCCGATTTATTTTTGAATACATGTCCCTTTTTGCACAACTATCCATTTCCCCATTAGTTCAATAATTATGGGCCTAGCCCGATAAAGTTGTGATTCATTTTTGGCATTGTAATAATCATCATAGCCCTATAATTTTTTTTTTACTTAGTCTAATTTATGAACATGTACTAATATCATGTATACCCATTTGCATCCTTGTCCACCCAAACCCGTTGGTGGGCCTCAACGAGGCCCACTAACTTTCCTAGATCGAGTCGACTTCAACCATGGATGAGCCTAGCATTGGAGCAAAAAATATTGGAGCGGATGAGTCAATTGCATTATTTTATTTTTTCTGTTGGGCTTGGTAGGCCCAACTCCCTACTTTACATTGTTTATTTGTTATTATATGCTTAGTGGAACCCTTTACTAATTGTCACAAATTTAGAGTTGCCAAAAAATCATTTCCAAGTAACAAAACTGATTTTGATGGTAATTGGCGGGTAAAAATTGATTTTTGAGACAGAAACGGACTTATGGGCAAAAATGGACATTTTCTCAAACTGAAAAAAATATAATTTTTTGGACAAAAAGGACTTGACAATTTATGGACATTGAGACAAATTGGGATCGTACCTATGGACAATTTGGACAAATGGACTCGAAATGACCTTGGACTGATATTGAACTAAAAAGACTAAAAAAAATGTAAATAATATAAAATACGACGAATATACGAACTATAATAGTATGCCTAGAACTATTTTCCTAAAAACTATTTTCTATACTTTAAAAAATATTTTTTTTTCAAAACTATTTTGGGTGGACTTATGTAGAGTCCTACTTAGGTTAAGAGCCTTCAGATATTAGCCTAAGTGTTCCAGTCCGACACCCAAACGTCTAATTTTGAGCAAAATTTTACCACTTTCATTTCTTCAAATGTGACGTATTTGGTATGAATGACTAAACTCTTTTGTTGCGGGAATATAAGCTAAAACAATTTCTTTCACTATAAACAATTCATATTTACAAAGGCATACTATTAGAACCCGTAGGTCAACCATATTTTACGGATCTTTAATACCGGGGTGCCTAACACCTTCCCTGGGGGATCACCAGAACCCTTACCCATACTTTGGTTAGATTAAGTTTCTTTTAAAATTTAGTCGTTTTAAATGTACCCTTTTCGAATTGGTTTTTCTTAATTTCCTAAAAATTAGGTGGCGAATCTAAAAAAATAAAGACCATTTAGAGCACCATCATGTAGAGGTATATTTTTTCTTTTTCCCGGTACGATTGACAACCGCACTTCCTCGGGACACTTTTCTTTAAATGAGGCAAGTGCAAATACGAATCGGAAAAAATATCGAACCGCTACAGATGACGACTCTGCTGGGGACAATTTAAGGTTCTAACCATAAGAGTTTCAATAATTTGTATGTTTGTATGATATAAATTGTTTAAGTGATATAAATTGTCTATGTGTTTTAATTTTCACAAAATATAACTGTCATTCATGCATGCATACTCCGCCACCCCTGGTATTTATTTTACATTTTATTTAAGGGTGACGACTCGGGATAAGCTGCGGTCATACCTTCACTAAAAAACCTTTTACTATATTTTTTGGAGGTCTCTAAGGTCGAGTGGGCATGCAGTCATCCCACAGCCTTAGAGAGCCCACCCCCAGCTTGTCCGCTTGGGTAACCTGTGTCATTCGCTTGAAAACTCACTTTAGAATAATTAGCGTAGAGCGAAACCAAATCCATACTGATATAGCGCACGCTGACCATAGATCGATTTGGGTATCTCAGACCTACCTGAATCGGACAGGAAAGACACCTTACTGTGTTCAAATGGTGTAAAAACCTGAAGACACTGCATCCCACTATTTGCTATTTGGAAGCATTATTGTGTCATGTGTGAAATAAATTACTGTTCCTGGGGGCGGGGAACTAACAGTGTTCTGTCTTGTAGATGTCTCCTGATGTGCAGTTTGATATGGTTGTGGGTCCACCACCAGGTTTAGTGATGTGGTGAGAAGGTTTGACTAATGATCAGAAGAAAGAAATAAAGGGTTGTATAGGGCATCTACCTTCGTTGATGGATATGATGGGATCCGAGTCTGTAGAGATTATTACTGGTTATTGGGACAACGACAGAATAATGTTCAGATTTGGAGAAATAGAGATGACTCCCACTTTAGAAGAGATTAGAGATGTCTTGGAAAGCGTAGGAAGTGCTAACAGATCCAAAAAGAAGTTAGCTCAAAATATCCTTATTCCTCACAAACCTATCCCAAAATAAATCAAAGATTTGTTTGCTATCAACAAAGCCGATTGGGCACAGGGACCCACTATAGCCTTTAGAGAGTTATATGGGAGGTATTCATCCAAACAGGGGTGCGAAAACCACATCCTTGAGTTTTCCTCACTCCGATCTGAAAAGTAACAAACACTAGACTTTATCACCTGCCTATTGGGAACCATGGTATTTCCACCAAATGCCTCCCTAGCTATTGACACTCGAGTTGTTTTTGTTGCCCATGCTGTTCTTAGGGGAGTTACAACGAATAGGCTTACCAAGATAAGCTAGCACCACAGATTCTTTGAAGTAAAATCTATGTTGTTTACTTTTGGATTAGCTCTAAGATCATGTGTGAACTCCTTGGGAGTTTTTTGGAGTTCAACCAGATTGGGAGAGAAAGAACGTTAGGGCTTCTAATCGTAGTGAGAGAGAGAGAGAGAGAGAGAGAGTGATGAGAATATGACAAAATAAAAATTAAATCTTGACCTTATAAGGGCCCAAACTGACCCACCTCTTGATTTTCCCTTTTTACCCCTATTCAATTTGGTCTATATAAAGGAGTAGGTGATGCACCTACTTGTCAATTACTTAAGCTAGAGGCTTGTTGATTTCCTCTAAACATGTGTGTCATCCCCGTTTAACCAGTAGAACGTGAAACAACTAGCTTAAGCAAGTAGGACATGTAAGCAAATAGCTTGAGCAAGTAGGACGGGTAAGCAAGTAGCTCAAGCACAAAGGACGTCTAAGAAAGTAGGTGAAACATATAGGTGACACACATAGAAGAAGCTAGTAGGTCGTCTACCTTTGTCCAATATTTCATTAGTTTATTATCTCATTTACCTTAACTAAACTTAACATTTACATACATTTGGACTCTTAGACAGCAACTATAACCTTACTCTTCCACATTCAAGTAACCTCGTCGACTTCAACTTAGTCTTACACATGTTAAGTAGTACGAGATGCTGCACATGGTCTGAGCCTTGTTTAATCAATTTCTCAACTTCCAAGTTTGGAAACTTGTTCATCAGAGTTTGATTTCTCAAACATCTATCTACTCTTTTGAAGATAAACGCCTCATTTGATCTGCCATTCCTCCAGGTATAGATGCTACCACATAATCCTAAAGCTGATAATAAGCACACATTCAGACAATGTAAGAAGTCTTCTATCTTAGAAAATGATACTGGCAAACCACCACTCTTCTTAGCATTATCCAAAATTGCATTGAAGTCACCACCCACTAGCCATGGATTCTGAATCTGAGTTGATAGCTCATACATGCATCCCATAGCTTTATTTTAGTATCCTTATCATTACTAACATATATTAGTGAGATCGTAGTCTTTTGAGGGCCATCCCCCCGTGTTAGCTAAAGAGTAAGCATCTGCTCAGTGTCCATCATTGTATCCACTTGGAACTCGTCCTTTACAAACACCCAGATCTTTCTATTGATATTGTGCCAAGCTATTCCTATTCCCAACCATTGTCTATACATATCTATGTGTCTAACATATTGAAATGGTTCTATCAAAGTTATAAAATAGAATTGCTTTTGTCTATGCATCATAACCACTCTTTCAAACGTCTGTTGAGTGTTAACAGGCCTTATGTTCCATATCAGTGATTGATTCATTGATGGGATGATTTGCCAATATCTAACCTTGCATTTACCCCTCCTGTTGCCTTAGAAGGAACACTTTTGTCTCTACTGGCTCTTGATTGCTTATTCTTTTTCCTTGTTTTTGTTGTTTGTCTAGGTGAGGCATCTCCAATATTTCCTAGAATTTTTTCCTTCTACATATCTGTATTGTGCTCCACCTTATCATAATCCCCAATATCTATTAGGGTATCCGATTTCTTTCCTCCTTTCTCTTCCGTAGATTGTGGTCCACCTTCTAGAGTTTGAGATTCTAAGTTGCTATCTGATTTGCCTTCACCTTTGTTGATATCATTGTGTGTGTTCACCTTGCTAACCTGTTATGTGTCATTTTTTTGTGCTCTTGTTGGATATTGATCCCTTTTATTTGCTACTATCTGCTTCTGCTTTTGTTATTCTACATTCTTCTCATCAACTTGTTTGTCAGTTAAACATGATTCCAATTTGAAGATGTTTCTGCAACTATGCTTATATATCCTGGTGGTTTGTCATCAAGTGGTTTCTCCTCAGGTACTTTGTGGCTGCTCTCAACTTCTACATTATTAACACTTTTAGAATCCATTATTTAGAATTCCCTTCTATGCTATCCTCTTGCTGTTGAACACCTTCACTGATTTTAGCAGCCTCCACCTTAGAACTATCACTATCAGAGATAATTATCTTCTCCTTTGTTGGTGAAATTTGCTTTTCTTATTCCTTCTCCACCTGTACTTGTTTATGCTCATTTATACTCCCATTTTGATGCGCATTTCCCATTTTTCTAGCCTGATCCTGATTCTTATTTTTTGGTCCCATATTCTTGATCTTTCTGTTTTCTAAAAGAGGCTTCTACCCATGGCTTCACTGGTTCTGACTTCTTTTGTTGTTCTTGAGACTCTTTAGCATTATCCCCTCTTAGTTTATCCTCATTGTCCAAGTTTTCCATAGAATTGAATTTGTTGTTATTTTTAGCCTTCTTTGTGTCATTTGCCTTATCATTGGACTGTTTCCTCTCCCCTTTCCCTCCTTCACCTTGAGTGCTCCTTGTATTATTATTTTTGTTCTTCTTATTTCGCACCGCATTCCACTATTTATTTTCTTGTATATTCCCCACTATTTTCCCTGATTTTAGAACTTTTGTTGCATGTTGTTTTGGTTCCTCATACTTCTTCCCTTTTCCTTTGTTGCCCAAGTTTGCTGACTTTCCCATATTCTATTGTTTCTCAGCAATTGTGGAAGCTGCAGCTGTGGAATCTGTGGCTGCCTGCTATTGTTGTACTAGTGTTGGTTGACCTTCCTGATGTTTCCCCTGCTCCATCTCTTCTTCTTTCTCCTTCTTTGGCTTGTATTCTGGATGGATATTCCAACATCCATTCATGCCATGTCCTTGTGATTTGCAGTGAGTGCAATATTTTGGTAGATAGTCATATTGAATGGTTTCCTATTTAGATTGAACTTCCCCAGTTTCCTCATCAATACAGTTTATCTGAATCCTCTTTAGAAGTTCTTTTAGAAGATCTACCTCCTCTTTAACTCTTGCACAACTTGGCCTCGTTTGGTTATTAGTAGCTTGTCAATCACAAGTGGTGTACCCACAACGTTAGCCAGCGAAAACATAGATTCTTTATCAAACAAATTTGTTGGTAGCCTCGGGGAGAAATCCAGGCTATCGGAATTGTGGTTTCTTCATCAGGTTAAACCAGGGATTCCATTTCAAGATTCTTATTGGAAAATAACAACTATGAACATGTAATTCCCATGCCCTAGACATTAATGCTGCATAATCTTCCAATATAGATAATCGAAGTGAGACATGCCTTTCTTCAAGATATCGGATTATGCAGTACCCTTTAATCTCCAGTTGTGTTGGCATATTCTTCCTTAGAGAGTAAAGATCTGGTGATATTTGGTACAAATATCTATACTTTGCGTCACTTTCCCTCTATTTCTTAGTACTTTAATCACATTTTTTGTGTTGGAATTGTTTATTCGAGCTCATGTCGGTATGATTGTTATGTTTAGGTACAACGAGAAAGAATGAGGAAATTCCGAGCATTTTGGTGAATTTTTGGAAGAATTGTGCGCGAGAGAAGAGACGAGGAATTGAAAGAAAATGCAGAAACCACTCAAGGGTTGTGCGGCACCTGTGCGTCGCGCAGGTGCCGCCAATGGTGGCCTTCTCTGAAAATATTTTCCTCTGTCACATAGGTGGCGTACGTTGGTCACTTTTCCCGATTCATTCGGAATTTGGTTTTACTTATTCCAGACTTTACCCTAGACTATAAATATAAGCTTTTACATTGTAAACGACGGCTGGGACATATTTTGAGCATTGTAAGCCGTCGTTCGTAGGTTTAATTTCTTTCCATCTTATTTTTCATCGCAAAACCCTATGTTATTCATGAATTCTTACATCTCTTCTAGAATCATGAGTAACTAAGTTCTAACTCTAGGGTTGTGGAAAAGACATGACAGTTGGTTTGACGACAGTTGTTATCTATTGAATTTCCATCTTTGGGTTATTTATTTATTTATTTTTGTGCTTAATTTTTTGATTATCTGGCCAATAGTTAAACACTATATGTGGCGTGTAAATTGAACTTGAGAAAGAGAATTTGCATGCGTAATAAGAATAAATAGAGCTTGTTCGAGATCCCTTAGGGTAATCGTTTCGCTATTGAGGATTAAGATATACCCCTTAGCCTCGCTTAGTAGGTTACGGAGATTTAAATGCATTCTTGTTATTTTCTGACGATCATATAGATATAGACGTTAGAGTAGCTTGAATAGACTTGTGAGCAATTCGAGAGATACTCATAAAGTAAATATTAACCCGTCAACTAGTAACCCAGGAAATAAAATAGGTAGAACAGTCAGAAGACTCAACTGGATTGTCGGAAGCCGAACTCTCTCTCATATGATAAACCTTAAAGTTTTCATTCCAGTTTCTTTAGTTATAAGTCGTTTGTTTTATTAATTTCTTTTAATCGATACTTTCGTTACAACTCACTTTTCAATTGTTACTTTCTTGAATAGTTACAACGGAATTTGAGTTAGCAAAATAGTAGAAAGTATAAGTCCTTGTGGGTACGATATCTGGACTTTAATCCCATATTACTTGTACGACCGCATATACTTGCGTGTGCGTTTGGGAGCAACATATGGTCTTCCATATGAGAACTTAGCCACCACTGCATATTCTAAATTTTGACGAATGCACAAACGATCAAATTCGTTCTTAGTCCATGTAACTGTTGGTTCTCAACGCAAGTATGTGACAAGTTTTAGATTAAACGATTGAATAGTCTCTTGTTTGGCGTATTATGTAACGCCCCAATGTAATTAGTCAAAGTTGTCGGAGTTGTATTGGGCACACCAACCACATGTGGTGTCACGACCTATTTTGCCTAGGCAGTGCGGGCACTTACCTTCCCACCTCGGTAAGCGAACCCTCAACCCAACAATGAATAAAGTCACAATACCTAACTAATCAAGCGAAAAAGAATAGATAAGTATGTCTCACTATATATATATATATATATATATATATATATATATATATATATATATAGTGCGGAATAATAATAATACCCCCAGGGTCTAGTCTGAAAAATACAAGAGCATCTAAAAGGGAAATAATACAAGTCTGGAATAATAATACATAAAGTGTCTATGTCTCTGAATAGAATAGGACATAAAGATAGAGAAGTCTTCAAGGCAGCGGACGGCCATGCTCACCCTGGAAACTCGAAGATAAAGCTGAAGCGACTATCAGCCACGTGTCACGGAAGTGGATCCAACCTGATACTCTACATTCATAAAAGAATGCGACAACAGCCAAGACAAAACAACAAGATCGGTAGGCATCATCAGCCGACTAAGCATAGCTAATGCAATCGAGATAATAAAGCAGATAAGCAGATAAATCAACAAGTATAAATCAAATGTAATCGAATCCAAGTACACGTCATTGCCTAAGTAAAGCATCTAATCCCAAATGTGCCAAGTCTGAGTATATCAAGTCTGAATCCAACATCACAAGTACAACACCAGACATCTCAAAATCAAGCCATAATGAAATGCAATGCAATAGTGTATGAATGCAATGCAATGCCATGCAAATGTTGTGTACACATGTACTCCGGACGAAAATATCGACATCTCGGTAGCACAACCCAGTGTGACTCGCGAAGTCTAAGTGCCACCCTTCCCGAATCTTTGCCCAACAGACAGACAGGACCTCGGATCTTTGCCCACGGGGGGTTCTCACCGGCACCACTCTGGGGGACTCGCGGAGTCCATGCACTCACCTAATCAACGATTCCGGAACTAACATCGGACATCGGCCATCTCACGTCACTCAAGTAAAACCGAGCCCAGCTCATCAAGTGTTTCATCAAATATCATCAGTATCTCAACAGTGTATCATGAAAATAAGAGTGCGTGCAATGCATGTATCAACATCAATAATCATGCTCAATATCACAAGTACCAACAATGGGTACGCTAACAATATATCCGAATCACAAATACCAACAGAGGGTATGTCAACAGTATAACCGAATCATAAGTACCAACAGTGGGTACACCAACAATATCGTAATCAAGATGATAAAACAGAATCCAACATCAATCAACAATTCATGGCATCAAGCCAACACAATAGAACAATCTGATCACAACATAACGAGGTGGCTAGCCCCAAACACACAACAGGGCCCAACCTAAGGCAATATCCAACCCAACTTCATACCCGAAGGTTCACATGCTGTCTCCGACAATATAATCTAAATATGCGCTTTACTATACGAAGTCTCACCAAGGATAAGCCATAACCTACCTGGATGGTCGAACCGCAACACCAACAACTCACTCATTTGCCTTGCCTTTCCGTTGATCCTCAGAACCAAAGTAGTCTAAGCATAATCGAAATATAGATTAGAAATCATGAAGAATGATATTTCTACGATTCTATTTAGGTTAATTCTAACCCTAGAAATTGGGGAAACGGGCCCACAGGGGCAAAACGGGAAATTCGGAAGCAAAATATCAAATTTAGCACTAGGTGATCATAACCCAACCACTAATTGCTAAATTAACTCATAGATTTACCCAATTTCGAATTTGAAGCAAAACCCCCAATTTGGGTATAAACCCTAACTTTTTGATTTCGAAATTCAACACTAGAAATGAAAGATATATGATTAACAAGCTTAGATTCATCAAAAACTAGCATAAACCCCAACAATTTCGTCATTAAACCCCAACAATTTCGTCATTAATAAGCCTAGAGAAAATGCTCATCAAAACCCTCTTCCAACTTCCATTACTAACGGATTATTAAAAGAAAGGGGGAATCTAAGATGATTATGATTAAAGGAGTTAGCAAGATTTACCTCCAAGAATATTCCCAAATTATCTCCAAGAACAGTTCCCCAAAGCTCTAATTTCGAAATGGGAGTAAATGAGGGTCTAAAGGCTTTTAACACTTCAATAATAATACACACTGCCCGTCTCCTACTTTAGCGGCACTCGGACCAGTGGAGCCGCTTCAGCAGTCACTTGGCCGCTTTAGCAGTCACTTTGCCGCTTCAGCGGTCAAGGCAAAAATCCTTGGACAGCTCCAGCGGTACCGCTGTCGCGGTGCTGGTGCCGCCAAAGCGGGCACCAGACACCAGAAACTTACCCAAGTTTCACCATTTGATCCGATTTTCCGACTAGTTCCCGAGGCCATCTGCTCACATACCATACACATAGACACACATAAAAACACGCTACGAACGCGCCCGTGGCCTCGGAATTCCCAACGGAGGTCTTGTTGACCGAGTCAACCCCCGATGCCTTAATTCCAATTTCTCAACCCAAGTCCCAAAATGCATCCGAGTGTATTAGGAACCGAACCAAATACACACACAAATTCTAAACGACCATCCGGACCTCTTGGAATCGACGGAATCCCAAAAAAAGTCCGTTTACCCAAAAGTCAACTTTGGGTTAACCATTTTTCACTTTAAGCCTATATTTCACAAAAGTTGCCCGAATCCGATCTAGACACCTCGGAAAGCATGCCAACGGTCCCCTCGGATAAAAAATGAGCTAATCAATGCTCGAAAAAGGGCAAAAATGCCGAAAAGACTATAACGACCAAACAGGTCATTACATGTAGTGGCTGGCCGCCAGCCACCATGGCTATCCAAGGTTTCCAGTTTAGTTTAGGGCTAGGGTTTGTTTCTAGGTAGAGAGCGTTTTTGAAATGCATCAATCTATTTCATACAAAGAATTAAGTTAAATTATTTGATTTGATATAATAATTGCATGAATTTACCCATTTCTCCTAGGGGTGGGCATGGTACGGTATTTGAAATTCGGTGCGGTAATTTCGATTTTCGATTTCTAAAAATATTATACCATTACCATACCCAATTAATTCGGTATGGTTCGGTATTTTGAAGTTTGATTTTGTGATACGGTAAATCGGTAACCATAGTTTGTTCGACTTCAACTTACATAAAATCATATCGTATAGAATTATGACTTCGCTTATGTCACACCCTTAATCCGATAGGGTGTGATGGGCACCCGACCCTTACTTAGGGCCGAGCGAACCCGCAGACTTTCGTAATACTCATACTCATACTGGGCCCGCAGAACATAACATAAGCACGTAACGAATTTTTTTTTTTTTTTCCGAAAACAAACATGCCTTTCATTTTTTTTTCAAATCAAATAAAGCTAGCATCGTATGAAATCTGTAAACATATGAAGTTCGTAACATAATGCAGAATAATACATCGGCTTACATAGCCGCTTATAAAACTGACATATCATACACACGACACTGTCTGCAAAGTCTCTACCAACATCTCAGATACCATACAAAGCACTCGACTCGAAGACTCCGGAGGAAATGGAGCTCGCCAATCCACTGAACGTCCTCCTCTAACATCATCTACTCATCTGTGGGTGCCTGCGCGGCATGAAACGCAGCCCCCGAAGAAAGGGGGTCGACGAAATATGTACCGAGTATGCAAAGCGTAAAAAATACGTAAAACGAAATCATAATCAAGTCGAGTACGTAGAAGTGAGCATAATAACCCGAATACCAAAGTACTTACATCTGACATACAAATCATACATAAGGGGTTCAGAAGACAAATAGGATAATCAGAATGCCAAAATGCTTCGCTTTCTTTTGAAAAACATTTCTGTCTCGTATATACGGAAAATCAAACATATCATATGAGCTTGACATTAACCGAATGCTGAGGAACGTACGGCCCGATCCATAAATAATATAATAATGCCGAGGAACGTACGGCCCGATCCATATATAATATAATAATGCCGAGGAACGTACGGCCCGATCCATATATAACATAATAATCATATACATATAACGTGCCCCGGCCCTCAAATGAGGGACGCGGTAAGTAAAATCATATGCATGTACATGTAACGTGCCCCGGCCCTCTAGCGAGGGACGCGGTAAAGGGAATCATCATATGCCATCCTGGCCACCTCCTCCATATCATCATATCATATAACATGCCCGGCCCAGCTAGCAAGGGACGCGGTAAATATAACGTGCCCCGCCCCCCAGCGGGGACGCGGTGAATAATGCAATGAAGTGCACGAATACATGCCCTGCCCGGACGCAGTGAAAGAGATAATAACAGCTCGCACGAGCAGAGTAGTGCGAAACCATATGCACCAATCATCATATACGTACCGTAACACATCATAACATTATGACTTATCATATGAGCGACATTAACCGATGTGGGATTGCCTAAACCAATGTGGGATTTGCCTAAACCAGCGTGGAATTTGCCTCACCACTGGGTTTGCCCCACCATTGGGTTTGCCCTACCACCGGCTCCGATTCCAACTGATCATATTCCAGAATACCTACATATCACATATAAACGTGTCCCGGCCCCCCAGTGAGGGACTCGGTGAAAAATGTAATAACAGAATGCACGAGCAGAATCGTGCGTAACCAAATACCGTTTAAAACATTTTCAAAGACTCAATAGGTTAATCAAAACGAACCATCATTTATAAGCCAAAACAGTAGTCAAATCAGATTTTCTTCCGAATACCACTCGGGAACATATTGAACCGAACTTCCGAAACCATAGTTACGTATCAAAATCATAAGTATACAAATCATTATTTCAGACTCAACAAACATATAATCATACTCGGGGGTCGGAAAGGTAGTCATATTGAGTTCTTTCAAAAACCATCGTAATTGTACGAAGAAGATCGCGGGACCCACGGACGAGCGTCGCCCATCCGGCCCGCCCTCGCGAAAATCATAGTCATTATATGTTACCGTATCATTATTACAAACTCAAAGATAAGTAAACTGATCGTACTTGAAATCGGAATAATAGCCATATCATATCCTTTCAAAAATCGTCAGAAGTATATAAGGAAAGTCGCGGGGCCCACGGAGGGGTGTCGACTCAAGTCGGGCCCGCCCATAAAAATTCAAGTCATCATACGTCATAGAATCATTTTTGGGCATATTGAAGCGATCCGGTTCGGTCTGTGAAAGTTACGGACTTTCGTAGTTTTCGGAATCATTTAGGAACAAAACTCTTTTAAAAACCAAACTTTTATGCAACTTTTAAAACTTAGTCATACAAAAGACGTATAAACCATAGCTTAACCATATAAGGATGCCAACATCAAAAACAAATACGACTCATAAACGTACTCGGATTTTTTTAAGAATAGAATTACCCCCAAAGCTCATAGCATATCATAACCTAACCATATCTAAGACATGCCAAAAGAAGGAAAGGTAAGCTTTACATACCTTGATCGCTTCCTACGCTAATCCAAATTTAAGTCTTGACTTCTCGAGATCTACAACACATCAATAGGCATCGAACATTAGCCATAAGCATCAGAAAGTTCAACTCCAAACCATCATTTTATCTACAGAAATTTGGGCAGCATTTCCCCTGTAAATTCAACACCCCGAGAATTCAACTCGGCCAAATATCCAACAACAATACCAACAACCACACCAACAATATCCATAAGCAATTCCCAACGCATTCTAACATGATTCAATAACATTTCCAACAATCCACAAAATTATTCAAAACAACCCAACCAAAACATAAGGCAACCCGAAACCTTCCAAGTCCAAGGAAATATCAACAACGCATTTCTTTTCTTCCAAATTCATAAACTACACCAACAAACCACACTTTAACAACATCATTATCATAATTACAAGAAACTATATTTGATTCAAATTGGCTTCCAAAACAGCCCGTAACAATAACGACACCAACTTGGATCATTAAACTCTCATTTACATCACATAATCCACATTTTCACAACATTAACCTTAACAATACAAGAAACTACACTAAATTCGCATTGTCTTCAAAACAGCCCATAAACGTTCTCTACTTCAACTTGGATCATTAAATCATCATTTTCACCATGAAATCCATACAACAACAACCAAATTACACTAAATAAAATTTGTTCATTCTTTGCCAAATAACACAACCTATTTTCGGCCACCACCACCAATCCACACCTTCCATGATTTTCATCCATTTTCACACATTACAACAACACCCAAACAAACTATATACAATTAATTCACTACTCCTATGCAACACACACACACACGCCAAGGCACAACACACACTACCCAACTTCAACTTACCATATTTCATGAGTTTTCATTCATTTCTACATTCCACAATACGCACACACCATACATAACATATAAAAATAAGGATTAAGTCTTACCTCTTCCACCCCACTTCTTTCTCTGGAGTCCCACATGGCAACAACGAGCGGTTTTCTTGTTCCAACAACTACTCCACGTTGATTTGCGGGCCTTTCACTTAGTAGGAAACCTAGGAGAAAATATTTTTTTCCTTGATCACCACCCATGGCTGAAATTCGGCCAGCCATGGCCGTTTTTCTCCTTCTTGTTCTTTCTTCATTTTTCTTGAAACTTCTAGGAGGGGGAATGGTGAAATAAGATGACTTGGTCATCTTTTTATTGTAAATATTAGCCAACCATGTGGCCATGGCCCACATGTCACATGCAAGGCCACATGGCCATTTTTTTTTCATGAATTCTTAGTTTTCAAAACTTCATTTTTGACCCCAAATTTTCATGAAATGCTTAACTTTTCATAATTCACTTTTCACCCCAAATTTTTCTTATTCCAAATTTACCCCTAACATTCCACACCAATAAAAAGATGAATATGCAACTTATGCACTTTTAACAAAATCGGAAAAATTTACAACCTTGTCCTTAACTTGTCGCAACCGACTTGGAATATTCCAACGTACAAAGTACGGGGTACAACAGCTTATTCAAGAAACGTCTCAATTATATCGGACTAAGACCTCACACATGTAAATTTCAAGAGATAGTACAAGCTATCCCTTTAGTAAATCAATTACACAAAAAAGATATTTCAATCAAGAAAGAGTAGGCAAAATTCCAACATCTAAACAATTAGTTTCGTACTAATACTAGTTTATATATTTGTTAGCTTGATAATATATATGAATTGTATATGTAATTACATATTTCGATATGATATTCGATATTTTCTTTATAAACACCAAATACCAAATTAAAACGTATATCAAATACCATAATATCAAAACCACAATATAAAATATTTTGATTTCGGTGTGATAATCGGTATCAACCTATCATACCATGCCCTGCCCTGGCCGCCCTAATTTCTCCCGCTCCCCAATAGCGGACAAGGACACCAAAACAAACTCCTTACATCCCTACCCACGGACTTGGGCACCTCACGACCTCACGACCTCACTCATTTTCCGTGATTACTTTTTTCACTTTCTATGATCTAATCTAATAATAAGACTAGAAACGAAAATTTCGTAGCAAGAATCTCTCGAAATACACACACACACACACCAACTAGATATACTAGCTGTCCATAAATAAAAACTTTCTTTTGGGGCAGATATTTCTTCCATGGCTTTGTAGCAGATCTTGCGGCTTCAATGAAGGAATCTTCAAAATAACCGTTCAAGAAATCTATTTCGCTATCCAAATTTTCCACATTTTTTTTTACAGTTCCAAAATAACCTTTCAACTGTCTTCATTGGAGATTTAGTGTTCGCATTGAATTTTGCGTTCAATTTTTTTTTTTTTTGGGTAATAAAAATGGAGGATAGAGGAGAATCATTCGTGGCAGTGAGGATATCTCAAGGGAATAGTACTACTACTTGCCATTCTACTTCTGGTATTTTCCTTTTTTAATATCTTACTTTATAGTAACGGAAACATTTGTTTTTTTTTATACCTCTCTTTCTCTCTCTACTTTTTTTTATTTTTTCTTTTTCCCTTACTGCTTTATCTTTATTTGAGTTTATATCTGTGGATTGAAATTGGGTTTACTCATGCCTACTTGCGTTGAATTTTGTGGTCAGTTTGCATCCAATTTTTCCGCAATTTTTTCTTTTGTGCCCTAGCTTTTTGATGAGTATTATATTTTATATCTATATATGGAGCAAGAAGATGCATGTAAAAATTTGTGATCGGTTAATTTCATACACATACACTGAAACAGCTTATTAATTTGTTTATGTAATTGAGTCATTTATTCAGTAAAATTGCGGAATGGTATTGATCCAACCGAATATTTGTTCAGGTAGTAGAGCATTGTCTCGCTCGCGTATCCTTCCTCACTAGTAGTCGTAGCATTATTCTTGTAGTTTCTTGTCCTTCGATTGCTGTTACTATCTGCTACTTCTTGTACGTATTATTTTCTTGTAGTTATTATTCCGCATGTTGTGTCATGCTTTCTGATGTATTTTGCCATGGCTTCTTCATTTCCGCGACTTTCTTTTCCGAACTCCTTTGAACTGTTTTTTCTCGAGCCGGGGGTCTACCGGAAATAGCCTCTCTACCTCCCAAGATAGGGGTAAGGTCTGCATACACGCTACTCTCCCCAGACCCCACTTTGTGGGATTACATTGGGTATGTTGTTGTTGTTGTTCTATTGGAGAAGAATGGCAGTAGATAAATATCTAGAGCATCAATATGCCTATAGAGCCGTCTATTTGACTGTTCTTGAAGGACGACAAGAAACTTTAACTAACATCATATGGAAATTGTGGTGCATGATCTGACCACGGTTATTTCATGGTTTCAGTTTGTAGGTTAAAATGAATGCTGGCTGTTGACCTTTCATATAGGGAAATGTGTGATGAGTAGCTTTAACGACTCCAACGATCACTGATAGTTTTAGAGTGGACAGAACACTAGAAAGGAGTGGTTAAGAATGTACTAGGTCATTTATGTTAACTTTTGGGAGTGGTATTGGCTGCATATTTAATACCATGATTAGTTAACCAAACTGTTCATCTGAGGGTTGCAATTTATCAGATTGTGATTGAGCTGCTCTTTTAAATTCCATGACCAGTTAATTTAAACTGTCGGGACATTGCTGGTTTTTTTACAAAAAGAAAATTCCTCTTTCTTTGACGAATTTACATTACATAATCGAATCTTAATTTAGGTTTCAAATGGGCATTGTTTTTTGATAAACAATTGTAAAAGGCAATTTTCTGGTAGAGTAGTGTGATATTGGTTCTTGTTTGTTCTCCATGTAAGTTCAAAGTGATTTTTTTCTTGTTGTTTTAATGAAGGTTAGTTCATGAATGTTAAGACACCTGAATGGTATTCTTATGCTGAACATTCCCTGCTGTTTTTGTTACATTTGTAATAGCACTCTCTCGGTGCTTATATCTCATCATCGATATAATTTCCTTGGTTAAACAACGAAAAAGGAAAAAAGTATACTCATGTTTCCACTTCTCAATGACCAACTTTGGCAGGTAGGATTTCTCCTATCTAGGTGAGTAGTGTAGGTCATGATATTTGTTCTGTAACACTAGCGAGCTTTTGTGTTGGTACCCACACATGTACCATGTTTGTGATTGAGTTATGATATTATCCTGATCACACAATTGGACCTTGTCATAGTTTCTGAATCGATGCATTCTTGATACTTCGTCCGTAGTTACAAAACTTTGTTCATATGATGTAGAGTTGTCTTCCCTATGTGTCAATAAAGATACAGTTCAATTCCTTCTCCCACAAAAAAAAATAAAAATAAAGGATGCACTTCTCTTCTTAGCAATTAAAAAGAGGATGCACATCTCTTGTTGTGCCTAAATCTAATTTTGCTCCATCTTTATATACAATGAAGCCTGTTGTTATTGAAAACTCGACCTCCCCTTTTCTTTAGATCATCTTTTCTTTCTGTTTCTGCAGAGGTTGTGGCAGGATCAACAGCATGGCTTGGCAGAGGCCTTTCATGCGTTTGTGCCCAGGGAACAGATATTGATGGTCGTCCATCATTTGATCTGACACCAGCCGAGGTAATATTCTAGTGCATGTTATTTGAAGCGTAAGCTTCCTGCTAGGTAAATTATAGGAGTGTCATAAAACACGATGTAGTATTATGTTCTTTTGATCCTCTTTTATTGTAAGTTTGTATTCTGGATAGGATTTCTTTGTTGTACTGCCAATATGCTAAACAAATTTGTTTTGCGATTCTGATTGTTTTCTCCAAGATTTTACACTTTACAGTTCCTACGAATGGGGAAGATGCTGAGTGTTGCGAGTGGTAGTGAATTTTATTTGGTTTCTTAGTCATTCGGCAAATTGAGCTCATGTTGACATTTACATATGCTTTAACTCTCTTTTAAACTGTGGCAAGTCTCAGGCATGAAAGTCTTTTGTCTAACTTTTTACGCTTCCCCTTCTTCTTTGCAATACCTAGATAGCCAGTTGATAGTTCTGATGAGATTGCCAATATAGCTTTCTATTTTCAATTTCCCACTTGTGTCAGCTTATCCAGTTTTGTTCTTAGAGAATATGTTATTCAGAATGTTAAGCTCCTCACAGATGTCTTCTCTTCCACTTTGTTAATGTCAGGAGGAATGCTTGCAAAGACTACAAAACCGTATAGATGTTGCATATGATAGTTCAATTCCTGAACATCAGGTATCCTCTATTTGAAGACGTCTTAGCTATTTCCCAATGAACTTATGAGATAACATCTTTAAGGATTTTAAACATTCCATTAAGGTTAAAATCTACATTCTTACTGTTCATCTTTCTCTCTCTCTCTTTTACCAACAGGAAGCTTTACGAGCATTGTGGAAAACTGCCTTCCCTGTGGAAGAACTCCATGGTTTAATATCTGAGCAGTGGAAGGAAATGGGTTGGCAAGGGAAGGATCCATCTACTGACTTTAGGTACATCAGCATCTTCTCTACCCCCCCGCTCATGGCATCCGAAAATAAGAAAGCACTAATGGTTGAGCTTATCTAATCTCGATTTTCTGAGTTCTTCTGCCCTTTCTGGTCCTTCCACTCTTGTTTACCACTGACATGTTTGATTGATTTTGATAGGGGTGCCGGATTCGTATCACTGGAGAACTTGTTATATTTTGCGCGAAATTTCCCGGTACGTCCTCTTTCTTACTTCTCTTTATGGAGAAGGGAGATAGTGACATGTAAACCTTTTATGCCAATAATGAAAAGCTAATCTTTAGTATCAACATGTGCTGTGATTTGGTAATCATTTGGAGACCTAACATATATGTTTCTTCTTAAACTGGTCTTTATGACTCTGTCTCCTGAGATTGTAGTTATTATTCAGATTTTTGTGTTACATCTGTATGTTCCACAGTTTCTTATGCCCCTCTTTCATGCAATTGTCAAAGTATGATTCTATTTGATTCCTGAACCGTTATAAACATCATAGTGGTTGGGAGGGTGTCGGTTGATGGGCTTCTTAGAGGATGGTTCAATTCCTCTCTGCTATTCCTTGCTACTCTCAAACAGAAAAGTTCAGCAGGCACCCTTTTGTTTTCTTTGTGATACCATAGCTTTAAGTGTTTCTATCAGTAATTTTATCTAAAGATACTTGGGGATACTTGAGAATGAAGACGGGATAAAAAGGTAGATATCTTTTTTCCTTTCCAGTTTTTTTGGGATAAATCGGTAGATTGGTGCAGGAGAGATCCTTGGAGCAACGGTAAAGTTGTCTCCATGTGACCTATAGTCCGTGCTGTGGAATCAACTACTGCTGCTTGCGTCAGGGTAGGCTGCCTGCATCACACCCCCTGGGGGTGAGGCTCTTCCCCGGACCTTGAGTGAATGCGGAATACTTTAGTCACCGAGCTGCCCTTTTTATGTAGATTGTTGTAGATCTCAGTTGACCATGAAGAAAGAGAAAATGCTGTATCATTCACATCGTTATTTCAACTGACTTGTATAATCAAACAAATTTGTTGGATAGACAGTAGAGTATGAAGCTGTTAGCTGACATGTCAGATCTATTTTGATGAGCATTTTGGACCTATTTAGGCTACAAAATCAACAGAACCGTAAAAGTCTGTGGAGCAAGTTCTGTGACATCTAGTGTTTTTGAGAAGCGTACAAGTGACATGGGTCCTCTTTGGTTAAAGCGAGAATGAAGCGCTCGCTTCATTAAAGTGCAATTTAAAAAAAAATACCTAAATAAACCTTGCATATATTAATAAATAACTGAATAATAAACTCGACAAAAGTAATATATATATATATATATATATATATATATATATATATATATATATATATATATAAGCAAATCAATTTATAAAAAACAGAGACGAAAAAGAAAAGCTGAAGAAGATTACCAAATTGAATACATACAAACTAAATAAGATTACCCAATTAAATTGATCAGGTTCCTTACAATTGAATTACCAAATTGGTAAATGAATTGAGAACCTAAAGATCAACTTGTTCTTGAACAGTTACTCAAGAGCTCAACTGAACTCGAATGGAATAGAAGAATGCAAGGAATTTCTTATTGATCTTGACAATTTTCTAGATAGCTATTACAAATGAGGATTGTAGGTATTTAATGGCACAATTCAACCCAAATGCTAACTTCCAGAACTAACTTCTTCTGGTAACAGTCTGTTAACAGCAAATGGGACCACATGCGTGCCACGTGCCCAACTAACTCAGTCCTAATCAGCTAACTAATGTGATTAACTGCTAATCAACTAACTAATTGAACTGAAATATGGAAATTAAAGGAACAACTAGTTAGGATCGTATCAACTACTCCCCCTATCAAACATCCTTGACCTCAAGGATCAAAGTAGGAAACTGGGCTTTGATGGCATTGTAATCTTCCCAGGTGCTGTGGGTGGATCTTTGAGTCAGGAGGAGGGTCCAAAGTGTATGCAACAGCTCCCACCTTGGCTAGAATCTTGAATGGGCCACAGAACTTAGCTGAGAGCTTGTGAAAAGCATGATCTCTTAGGGAATTCTGTCTATAGGGCTGTAGTTTTACATAAACCCAATCTCCAATAGAGTAGGATCTGTCTGTCCTCTCCTTATCAGCTAGTGCTTTCATCCTAGCTTTAGCTTTGGCTAGATTAAGTTTGAGAGCTCTCAAGGTTGCCTCTCTAACCAAAAGACTCCTATCAACTGTATCAATCTGAGAGTCAAAAGCCGTGTAAGGCAGTAGGGGTGGTGGTTTTTGACCATAAACAGCTTCATATGGTGTCATTTTGATGGAAGAATGGAATGATGTGTTGTACCACCATTCAGCTAATGCCAACCACTGGGGCCAATCCTTGGTTTTATCAAAGTTCATGCATCTCAAGTAACTCTCCAAACACCTGTTGACAACCTCAGTTTTTCCATCTGTTTGGGTGATATGATGTAGAAGTGAGTGACACTTTCTGCAATGTAAACAGCTCCTTCCAAAATCTGCTAGTAAAAACAACATCTCTATCAGACACAATGGTTCTAGGCGTTCCATGAAGTCTGAAAACATGATCCATGAAAACTTGAGCCACATCCAAAGCTGTATAGGGGTGTCTGAGGGACATGAGGTGGGCTGCTTTGCTCAGTCTGTCCACCACAACAAAAATCACTGATTTGTTAGCAACTCTAGGCAACCCCTCAATGAAATCCATAGAGATATCCTGACACACACCAGCAGGAATTGGAAGTGGTTGCAACAATGCAGGATATGCCACATTCTCCCCTTTACATTTCTGACACACCTCACATTGCCTCACAAAAGAGTAGACATCTTGCTTCATTTTCTTCCAATACAGATCCTGTTTCAGCCTTTGCAAAGTGGCTTTGATTCCTGAATGACCTCCCACAGAGCTACAATGATAGAATGACATTAATTCTTGCTTAAGAGCAGGATTAGCACCCATCATGAGTTTACCCTTCCTACTGAGAATTCCAGCCTGATACTTCTAGTAAGGTTTGTGAGTGCCCATAGATTGACTAGTTTGGATCAACTTCTGAAGTTGAGGGTCATGAATCCCCAGGAGTCCTTGACTTGCTCCATGAGATAAGTCTGTAAGCCAGAAATGCTACATAGTTGAATACGCTCCTCCTTTCTAGATAAAGCATCTGCAACAACATTGTCCTTCCCCTTCTTGTATGCAATGGAATAGTCATAGCTATAAGCAATTTGACCAACCATTTCTGTTGGCTGGGGGTGGTGATTCTTTGCTCTAAAGGGAACTTTAGACTGTGGTGATCAGTCTTGACAACAAAGTGTCTCCCAAGAAGATATGGTCTCCATCTTTGGACAGCAGTGACAAGAGCTAGCAATTCCCTTTCATAGACAGATAAAGCTTTGTTTTTCTCACATAACCCTTGGCTGAAGAAAGCAAGGGGTCTGTTATCTTGAGCCAATACTGCCCCAATACCACCTCCAGATGCATCAGTCTCCACCACAAAGGAAGGGCAAGCACAAGAACATAAGTTATAGTTAATTTCAGTGCTTCAAAAGCATCAGTTGCTTCATTGGTCCAAGAGAAAATGTTCTTCTTCAGTAGGTCATGTAGTGGTCTAGCAATGATCCCATACCACACCCGATGAATCTTCTATAATAGCCTGCCAAGCCTAGGAAACCTCTCAGACTTTTAATAGTAGCAGGATGAGGCCAATTTAGAACAGATTCAACCTTTTGCTGATCCATTGCTACTCCTTGATCAGAGATCACATGACCAAGGTAATCAATCTGTTGCACACCAAAAGCACACTTGCTTTTCCTGACAAACAAGACATGAGACCTTAGAATCCCAAATGTAGTTTTGAGATGAGCTAAGTGGTCAGACCAGCTAGAACTGTAAATTAGGATGTTATCAAAAGATACCAAGATGAATTTTCTCAGTTGGTCATGGAAGATCTGATTCATTAAACTCTGAAAAGTAGATGGGGCATTTGTCAATCCAGATGGCATCACTAGGAATTCATAGTGACCATGGTGGGTTCTAAATGCAGTTTTTGGAATATCAGGTTCAAACATCCTGATTTGGTGATATCCTGATCTTAGATCCAACTTAGAAAAGTATTTGGCCCTATGCAATTCATCCAACAATTCTTCAATCACAGGGATAGGAAATTTGTCCTTAACTGTGTTGTGGTTTAGTTCCCTATAGTCTACACATAATCTCCAGGATCCATCTTTTTTCATCACCATGACAATAGGAGAAGAGTTAGGACTGGTGCTATTTCTTATTACCCCACTGCTAAGCATCTCATTTACCATTTTTTCAATCTCATCTTTCTGAATAGTTGGATATCTGTATGGTCTGATGTTGATTGGAGAAGTGCCCTCTTTCAAGGTGATCTTGTGATCATGTAATCTGGATGGGGGCAGTTCAGTAGGAACCTCAAATAGATCCTTATAGTCTTCTAGTATCATCTGCAACTCCTCATCCTCCTGTTGGCTTTCTGAAGCTTCTATAGAGAACAAACTAGCTCCCACATCAGCATTCTCATGCATCAATACTCCCACAGAGACCATGCATAACTCAGCTGGTTTTGCTAACAATATCTCCATACTAGTTTGCTGAATCAACTTAGATTTGGGTGGTTGCATGCCTCTTAAAGAGATTTTATGCCCCATTATATTGAATTCCATCTTTAACTTTTTGAAGTTCCACATGATGTCCCCTAGAGTGATCAGCCATTGGATGCCAAGAACCATTTTGCACCCTCCAATAGGCAGAACTAACATATCTGAATCAAACACAATACCTTGCATCCTCCATGTCAAGTTCTTGCAAACATAGTTGCTTTGAACCTTTTTACCATCAGCTACAGTTACTCCAAAAGGGCAAATAGCAGTCATCAAGCAACCTAACTTCTTAGCTGTGTTTAAATCCAATAAGTTGTGAGTGCTTCCTGTATCAATTAGAACATGGACAGCTTTACCCATCACAGAAGCTGTCACTCTCATGGTCCTAAAGTCATGAATTCCATTCATAGCATGCACAGAGACATGTGGTAGAATAGATCCTTCTCATCAGTTTCTAGTCCTTGTCCAATCATAGACAAGAATGCAGCAGGATCTAGTGCAATATCTTCAGGCTCCTCAATAAGCTCCTCTCCTTCACCCACCTCCATAAAGAACAACTGTCTTCTCTTCTTACGTACATGACCAAATGAGTATTTTTCATCACAATTAAAGCATAGTCCTTGCTTCCTCGTCTCATCCATTTCAGTAGGGGTGAGCATCTTAACATTCCTTAGGTTGGGTTTTTGGGGGTTAGAGTTTGGTGGTGGTTTGGAGAACGAAGATGAGGGTCTGGGGTTTTGACTGGTGGGTTGGGAAAATGAAATTTTTTGTCTAGGAGGTAATGGAGATGAAAAGTTTTGGAATCTTGAATTGTTTCTTGGGTTAGGTATGACAGTTGGTTCTAAAAAGACTTGTTTCTGTACTTTTAAAGTTTGTTCTTGAATTCTAGCTAAACTGATTGGTATAGCTTAATGAAAAGTTTTGGAATCTTGAATTGTTTCTTGGGTTAGGTATGACAGTTGGTTCTAAAAGACTTGTTTCTGTACTTTTAAAGTTTGTTCTTGAATTCTAGCTAAACTGATTGGTATAGCTTAAGTTCTAGGCCCTAACATCTTAACAGTAAGCCCAATTTCTGGTTTTAATCCCTCACAATGCAGCTAACAACATATTCCTCAGATAAATCGACTCTGGTAAGCAACTCATCAAACAGATCTACATAATCTTGAACAGAAGTTACCTGTCTAAGTTCCTTAAAATCACCCATTGGATCATCAAACAATTCTGAACCAAATCTTGCATACAGATATCTCACATATTCACCCCAACGAGGCCAGTCTCTAGTCAATCTTTGTTTCATGAAAGATTGATGCCATTGAAGTGTCTTGCCTTCCAGCTTGCAAGAAGCTAGTTTAACCTTGGATTCTTCAGGTGTTTCATCAACATCAAAGAATTGCTCTGCCTTTTAAAGCCAATCCTTCAAAGCATATCCATCAAACTTTGGAAATTCGACTTGGTAACCCCTAGTAGGCAACTGATATTCCTCATTCCTTTGACATGCACGAGTTGGAGCTACATTCTCCTCTAAATCCACCATCTGAGGACCAACTCCATTTGCAACACTGTTCCCATTGTTAGTATTTGTATCAGTGTTCAATGTTGTTCAATATCCTCTTAATTTCCTCCATAGCTTGTGCTACTCGACCATCTACTGCACCACGAATCTCAGTCACAGAATTCACCGCACTCTCGAGTGAACCTTTGAGAGCATCAACCTCCTTACGCAGCTCTTGCATCCTCGTGTTGTGGTCTCCCATTGGGTCAGAGAATCAGAGCTCTGATACCACTGATAGGTTCCTTACAATTACCAAATTGGAAAATGAATTGAGAACCTAAAGAACTTGTTCTTGAACAGTTACTCAAGAGCTCAACTGAACTCGAATGGAATAGAAAAATGCAAGGGATTTCTTATTGATCTTGACAATTTTCTAGATAGCTATTACAAGTGAGGATTGTAGGTATTTAATGGCACAATTCAACCCAAATGCTAACTTCCAGAACTAACTTCTTCTGGTAACAGTCTGTTAACAGCAAATGGGACCACGTGCGTGTCACGTGCCCAACAAACTCAGTCCTAATCAGCTGACTAATGTGATTAACTGCTAATCAACTAACTAATTGAACTGAAAAATGGAAACTAAAGGAACAACTGATTAGGGTCGTCTGATAGGTTCCTTACAATTGAATTTCCAAATTGGAAAATGAATTGCGAACCTAAAGAACAACTTGTTCTTGAACAGTTATTCAAGAGCTCAACTGAACTTGAATGGAATAGAAGAATGCAAGGGATTCTTATTGATCTTCACAAAAGAGTGCAAGGGATTTCTTATTGATCTTCACAATTTTCTAGATAGCTATTACAAATGAGGATTGTAGGTATTTAATGGCACAATTCAACCCAAATGCTAACTTCCAGAAGTTAGTTATCGTAACAGTCTGTTAACAGCAAATGGGACCACGTGCGTGTCACGGGACCAACTAACTCAGTCCTAATCATTTAACTAATGTGATTAACTGCTAATCAACTAAGTAATTGAACTGAAAAATGGAAATTAAAGGAACAACTGATTAGGGTCGTCTGATAGGTTCATTACAATTGAATTACCAAATTGGAAAATGAATGGCGAACCTAAAGAACAACTTGTTCTTGAACAGTTACTCAAGAGCTCAACTGAACTCGAATGGAATAGAAGAATGCAAGGGATTTCTTATTGATCTTCACAATTTTCTAGATAGCTATTACAAATGAGGATTGTAGGTATTTAATGGCACAATTCAACTCATGTTAACTTCCAGAAGTTAGTTATAACTAACTTCTGGTAACAGTCTGCTAACAGCAAATGGGACCACATGCGTGTCACGTGCCCAACTCACTCAGTCCTAATCAGCTAACTAATGTAATTAACTGCTAATCAACTAACTAATTGAACTGAAAAATGGAAATTAAAGGAACAACTAATTAGGATCGTATCATAAATAAATTAACAAACTGAGAAAGACAAATAAGAAAGAAAGCAGAAGCAACAAAACAATTTATAAAAAACAGAGAAGGAAAAAAAGCTTAAGAAGATTACAGAAGCAGCGAAAAAATAAAGGAAAAGCAGAAAAGAAAAAAAAGAAGCCCAGTAGAAGCAATGGCAAAATAAAAGAAAAGCAGCAAAAAAGAAGAAGTGGTAGTGCAAAGAAGACGCAATGAAATAAAGAAGAAAATTTCCTGAATTTTCAAAAAGTAGCAGTTGCAGATTTCGAAGGATCCTAGTCGCTGAGAGAGAAAGAAGAAATGACCTAGCAACTCTAGTATCTTTTTCTAATACAAGTCCCCACCTATCCTTTTTTTGCTAAAAAGTCACCTTTACTATAAAAAATGAAGAAGCAACCGCTTCCTCACCTCAGAAGCGATTGCTTAAGTCAAACGCTTTGCCTCACCCTCAATAAGCCTTGATCCTTCGCCTCGCTTCGCTTCATCACTCAAAGGGATGAAGCGGGCACTTTTCACAACACTGGTGCCATCCTAAACTTTTACAATTTCAAACAAAGTATATTTCATTAAATTAACTCATATATTTGAGGCCCTGGAGATTTAGCATAATATATAAAGGCTCGAAAAGATAACAATAGACTCTTAAGGTTGGCCTAGTGGTCAATGAAGTGGGTTGAGGACCTGAGCTCTCAGGTTCAAATTCTAGCGGTGGTAAAAATACTAGGTGATTTCTTTCGATTAGCCCAAGTTACCTGGCACCTGTGTTGGTGGGAGGTAGCAAATACCTCGTGAAATTTGTCGAGGTGCACGCAAGCTATGTTGCTCGGAGTTTGGTGCGGGTATTCGATTCGGTTGCAAATCTAGAGGTTGGATTCTTCATCACATAAATTTTAGGATTGGGGTAGGGATCAATCTGAGTGCGCCTACAGGTGCTGGGATATAGCCAATAATGTATATTACAACATATAGAGTATATATTGCGATTAGAGTTTCAAAAAAAAAAAAAAGAGTATATATTGCGATTAGTTAAAGTTATTGAACTAAAACTAATAAAACTTCATTCTTTATAAACACCAATATTTTATTCTTATCTCGCATAATAGAAAAGCATTTTCATACTTTATATCTAAGCTGCTCATACTCGGGTGCGGGTATCCGATACGGGTACCCATCCAAGTGTCGGATTCGGCAAAATTAAAATTTAAGAGTCGGGGGTGCAAATCCAGGTATGGATACGGATGCTGGGATTCAGCTAAGAAAATTCAAAATTATAAAAATAGAGCTATAAAGATATTCTAAATTTTTAGAGATAATCTATGAAAACTTACATGTATATTGTAGAATACAATTTTTCATTCTCCAAGATGCGCATTCCATTTCCCATGTCTTAAATCTATTTTATCTTTTATTTTGAGAAATCAAAATCTGAATGTTTCCCCTAATTTTGTCCATAGATTGAGGTCAAAGTATCCGAAGTTGGTTGACCAAATTCGAAATGTATCCCGCACCCGCACCCGTCCCAGTCTCGTGTCGAGACAGGTTCAGCATCAAAACTGAATAGTCTGCGCAACTTAGCTTTATATAACTCTATATATATTACATAAACCCAAAAATCAAACCAAATATCAATCTATACTTCTCGGTCATAGGATGTGATCGAAGTACCCAAGGTAAGTTGACCAAATCCAGTATGGATCCCACATCCACACCGATGTCGTGTTGACACGGTTGCGACGGGGATTTTGAAGAGTCCAAGCAACATAACGTGCAAGCTACCCTAGGCACCACGTTTTTAAAAAAAATACTAAGGTTGGAAGATTTTAGTGTGGATGGATATAGCGACGCATGTAATATATTGAACGAGAAAAAGATAAATCCTGGAGAATGTACATATATTTTCCATTTCCAATAAAGTTGAGATTTCATCAATTAATATGCTCAATGGTAAATTACAGCGGACAATTAGAATGCATGAATTAGGCCACATCAAGATATTACATATTCATCTGAAGTTCTAGAACGAAAATGCCTGTAGCTCAGTGGAAAGAGCATCTGTTTCCTAGGTAGAAAGTCGTAGGTTTGACCCCCTACCTCGCGCGATAATGATTCCCCACAAAGGTAGGAGTAAGGTCTGTGTGCACTCCACCCTCCCCAGACCCCGCCTGTGGGACTATACTGGGTATGTTGTTGTCGTGGTGTCTGGGCCAGCTTGCGTGCACGTAGACTAATTCAATGGGATACCTCCCAGCTCCCACCAACAATGGTTACCAGGTAACTCTGTCCACCAAGGCTAGGGCAAATAGGAAAAAAGCACCTAGTGTTTTGTCTCTGTTGGGATTTGAACCTGAGACCCCTTTGGGTGCAATCAGAAAGCATTTCCTTTATTCTACCACATGAATGAAATATAAGACAATCTTGTGTGTAATCAAGCTCTCCGCTAAACTCAAAACAAAAGGCATTATCCACTTTGTTTACCTGATTTTAGAAAGTCTGTCTTGTCGCAATTGGTATTAACCCTACCTCAAAAAGTTGCCTTGACTTTGCTAAAAGTTAGAGAAAAATTGTGACATCATAATATTGGTTATGGTCCTACGAGTATTTTTTTCATTAGATGTTTCTGTTACTATTTGCTGACAATTCTATGTTATAAAATTAATTAGCTCACTAGAAAATGTAATTCATGTTTTTTCACATATTTCTTACTCTGACCAAAATACTTGGCCTGCTATTTTCCTTTTGGCCATTGCAACATACTTGTTCTCATTCCCTTCCTTGGGATAATTTTCCTATTACAAAATTTTTGATGCATAAACTGATACTTTTTTTTTTCCTTCTTATAAGTAATACTAATATTTAAACTAACCATTTTATCGCATATTTCCTATTCTGACCAAAATACTTGGCCTGCTTTTTTGCTTTTGGCCATTGCAAAATACTGATTCTCATTCCCTTCCTTGGGATAATTTTCCTATTACAAAAATTTTTGATGCGTAAACTGATACACTTTTTTTCTTCTCATAAGTGATAGTCGGTGATACTAATATTAATACTGTCTTAATATCTACGTGATGTCTTTTCAACTAACCATTTTACTCTTTCACAATTTGAAGACTTCTCTATGTAATTCTAACTTAATTATTTATTAAAAAAGTTCGCTTTATTAGTCAAATAAATCATCTAGCTTTGACACAGAAGTGTAAACTTTTTTGTTAAACATCAAAGTTATTCCTTTTTTTAGTGGATGGCTATTGACTTAGTTGATGTTTATTGAGTTACACCATGGCATGATACAAACGAAGCCTACTTTGTAGGTTAAGTAATGAATTTCACCATTTCATGTGTTGAAATAGTTTCCACTTGGGTGACACTGGGTATGTGGGAGATTCAACATTTTATGCTAAATCTATGGTCGCTCTGCAATTTTACCATAAGACAAAAAGGAGGCTTTCTTGTTTTTAAAAATTGTATACGAAGCAGAAAAGTAGCTGTCTTGTAGTCTACTTTGACATAATTCAATGCCCTAATATTGAGCTTGCACGTAGCAAGTCATTCTAGTGTAGAGTTGTATCTGAAGCATGTAATGTTTATACTGATGAATGAAACAATTTCCTTGCTCCATTTTGTTCAAAAAGAAAGAAAGAAATGTGCAAAACCATGTAATCAAGTGTACACTTAATTATGAACAGCGTTTCTATGCTGTAGCCAAATTCAAGCAGTAACGTGCTAGGTCCATAATTCATACTCTTCTTCTTCCTAATTTATTTTGATAAGCTTCTTCTCCCTTATTTTATTTGCAGAAATCGTTCCAGGATCTTCTTCAAAAGCAGGAAGGTGATAGGGCATTGTGGGAATACCCATTTGCTGTTGCTGGTGTCAACATCACATTTATGCTTATCCAGATGCTTGATCTAGAAGCTTGTATGTGTTCCTTCTATGCCCTTCTTTACAGCGAAATGTTGAAACTCTTTAGACAAATCTAAGTCTAGGAGATTTTGTTTTGATTCATTTAGCTAAATACTCTGCAGTAAAACCAAGGAATCTGGTGGGAGCAACTTTTTTGAAGTTTCTTGCTGGTAAATTGTTTGACCGTGGTCTGAAAATCTGCTTCGTTTCCTTTAAGTTAACACCTCAAGTATTGTCCCCTTAGTGCTTCTGCATTTTGGCATTCTCTTCTAAGCATGTCTTTTGCCTTGTACAGAAAATGAATCAGCATTTGATCTGCTATATTGTATCACGTTTAAGCTGATGGATCATCAGTGGCTTGCCATGCACGCGTCATATATGGACTTCAATGTATGTGCGTTAAAAGTTTTATGAAGTTATATGTGCATTTAAATTAGCGAGATTTAGTTGAGGATATGGAAGTTCATTTTGTTCCTGTTAAGAGTCCCACATTGGATATGAGATGGGTAATTGGTCTCCTAATTCAATTAGAAGTTCCCATGCCTTTTCCATTTTATATGCTTCTAAAAAAGTTTCAGTTTGGCTACAACAGTCGTAACAACAAGGGAATTTGTTGTAGTATCCTTGGCCGCATGGTGTCGGAACCAGTTTTACTTTCTACTAGTAGCTTGAAGTTATGGGTTAAGAATGGCTTGTGGAGTTATTGGTAGTTTATATGCTTTTTATAGGTAAGATAAAATAATATTATTGATGTAAGTCGGCACTCAGCAAAAAGATAATTCTGGACAGGAGTACATCCAAAAGATTGGTATAATTCAATCATGGTTCGGCCTCTAACAAGTCGGCTTTAGCCATGTTGCTCCAAACTAAGCAAGCTATCAATTATGTGTTAGATGTGTCTTTTTCTTGTTCACAAAAACTCTAGCATTTCTTTCTTCCCATAGAACCCACCAAATTGTCGCTGGAATTGAGTTTCAGTTTCATGTGATAATTTAGGCATGCCTTTCCGATGCCAGGCTAGCAAAAAATCCAGAGTAGTTCTTGGCGTGCACCTTTTTGTGTTCTGTATTCAAATACATTCTCAGTATCCTAATTATTTTTCAGTCCCAAAGTTTGATATTAGCATAGTGTTTTCTTGAGAATTTCTTCACATGCTATGGATGATTGCCATGATACAGACTGATGTTATCTTGAAAAGGACCTTTTCATAAATTATTTCTTCATGTGAACCAAGTGCCGTGCATTTCTGAAGTTAGATCTGTTACGTTTCATGCAGACAGTTATGAAGTCCACTCGTCGACAAATTGAAAGGGAGCTTTTACAAGAAAACGTAACACGGTTGGAGGATTTGCCCTCATACAGACTTCTTAGTCAATAGTTATTGTAGCCCTGGCATCTTATATTTCTTTTTTTTAGCCATGCGATCTCAGCAAAAGGGAAATGATTTTCTTACCAGTTCTATGACATTTGTTGGTTTCGTACGAATTAGATGCTTTTTCATACCGTTGGTCTCTTCCTCTTTCACACTGAGGCGATTCTTAGAGGTGTTGACTGGAAATAATAGGTTTCCCCAGTGCATGATATAATTTGTTCTCCTGATGTTTCCGACTATAGATGGGCTGAGCTGCTAGCTTATCTCGATAACCATGTCTCACTTAAATCAACTTTGAAGTTTCGCCTCTATAGGCTGTTTAAGGGGAGATGCTTAGACGCCTGTGAAAGCCAAGTGATTCTGGAGCAGGTATGAATCCACATTTGGCGTTGCAGCTATTATACTATGAGTTTTTTCTCCCATTATTAACTGACTTTCAGTTCTCTCACAGCAATCAGCAAACATCCTATAAAAACAATACCATATCGTATCCCCTAACGTGCCCACTCTATATGAAGTTACCATCCATTGTTCTCTTTCGCAACTCCGAAGTTAATACGGCATAAGATGTAAAGCTATCTAAGGATTTTTTTTTTTTTATAGAATGTCTTATTTCTGGCCATGCGCGTCTATTATTTTTCAGAGGTTTTCTTTCCCTGTATGCATGTGAATCAAATCGTTTTTCAAATAGGATTTTAATTATGTATGGACTGATAGTGTAATTGAATTTTTTTTTAATCAATGTAATTTAAATGCTACAGTACGTACTTATCACTTATTATAAGTTATTACAATGTTTATTAAATAATAACTACCTACAATTTATATTTTAAGCAACCTGGTCGAGTAATATTTTGCACATACAGTGTTAAATAGTATTGTACTTATTAGTTACTCCATCTGTAAAAGTGAGCTGCTTACTTTTTAAGGGAAAACATGCTCTCTAGAAACCCTAGCTCCCACCGGCATCCATGTCTGTTGGACAGCCTCCACCGGAGGTTATCTAGGCCCCTACGATTTTCCCAACACAATTAACCTATGTTGGAACTCTCAAACCATTATAAACCCCAAAGCCCTATACTTTCAATACCCATTAAACATGTAACGTATCTACATGACGAGCCTATCGTGACGTGAGAAGAAGAAGGTGAGCAAGTGCTCATTCGTGAGAATCTGCAGTACGTACTGATGGGGAAGTTTTTCTATGGATGGCCAGAAGTCAAGGGTTTGCGTAAACCAATAACAAACTAGTGCGAGTTGAAGGGAGAATGCAATATAGGTTTATTGAGAATAGACATGTGTTAATTCGTTTAATAATACTGGAAGATTATGTTCATCTTCTCTTGACACTAGCCTCTTATATATCCTACAAAAATTGGTCGTATCAAATGAGGACACTGAAGTGGGATCCTCTCTTTGATCCGGATGAGGAAACAACGATTGCAGTTGCATGGATTTCATTTCCTTACATGCCTCCTAATTACTTTGTGAAGGAAGTTGTGTTCCCTTGCCTCTGTTGTGGGGAAGTCTTTACAAATGGACATGGTGAGTAGAACCAAAGGAGTACAAGGTGTGCAAGAGTCAAGGAAGTCGACATGACATATACATGTCACAGTGACGTTTATGTAAATCCAACAACAACAACAACATACCTAGTGTAATCCCACAGGTGAAATCTGGGGAGGATAGGATGTACGTAGACCTTACTTTTACTTTTATGGGGCAATAATCTGTGTGATAATATGCACAATATACAACATGTTATTCACACATTGCAGTGGCATTTTTGGGTCCGATGTTTTCCTCCACACCCGTCCGAATCACCTCTAATCTTCCATAAATTTTGTTTATAGTATCGTTCAAGTGTTTCCAACCATACCCACTCACACGTGTTCAGTTCAACAACAAAGAAGAAGAAGAGAGAAGAAACAGAAAGTTGGATCCGTTATTGAATGGATGAATTGCAGCCTTCTCGTCCACTATTACTGAAAAACAAACACTTTTTTTTAGGTGTTTAGTTGGAATTTTCTATGTGAATACATATTATGAGGCGTGAAATAAGGAAGAGAATATTGACCTTACCATTAAATCATCAGTTATGATTGAAAATGACTATACAATTTCATTTTTTTTAGACTTCAATTGCTAAACCTAATAATTTGCCAAAAATATGCCAATAAATGCTTAGAAATGTATATAGGTGTCAATATCTCAAAATATTACTGCTAAAAAAAACGAAGTGAATAAAATCAAACCAATATGATATTCAATAAACCCACTATTTTTTTTTTTATATAATGAAGCCTGAATTTGTTGAGGAAGATCAGCTGCGGAGGAGACCTCCAAATCATTTCTCAACACCTGCATTGGTACACATATCAATTTAGGACATAAAAATTTATCTCCCATATTTACCATCAATTAACTAGTGGGTTATTGTTATAAAATGCGTCAAATTTTCCGGATTTTACACAAATTAAGGCATGGTACCTAAAAAGTGTCTAGTAGACACATTGACTTATTTTCAAATTAATATTAAATTTGAAAATAAAATGCGTCAAAATTTCCGGATTTTACACAAATTAAGGCACTGATATGGTACCTAAAAAGTGTCTAGTATTACACATTGACTTATTTTCAAATTAATTTAGGCCGAAAAGAATTGGTGGAGGTGATCAGGACGAACGTAGCACACATCAAATTTGGAGGGACATGACCTTAGATAGGTAGCTATGGAGGTCGAGGATTAGGGTAGAAGGTTAGTAGGTAGTAGGATTCAGTTATCGCGTAGTCTCTTATGCTTCGATGTGTATTGCTATTTAGTGTTGCATTTGTTTTACCAACATTTGTTGAAACATTTGCGTGGTAACTTGCTATTTTAACTGCTATACTTTTTGTATCGGCTTCGAAATAACTTTTTGTTCCTCTCACTTTCTTTTCTCTTCTTTCCCTCTCTTTTCCTTTCTTTGTGAGAAGTCTTTTTTGGAAACAAATTTTACGGCCTCACAAAAGCGAGCGTCACAGACATCCACGTCTCTTCGCGACCACACTTGTGGAGTCGCACTGGGTATGTTATTGTTGTTGTTTTGTATTTATTATGTATGTTGTTTAATTTACACCGCAGCGACCTATTGTATATACATACAAAATTGCTTTTAGGGTGAAATTATCCACGCACCTTGACTAATGGATATCTCTGCCACTGCGTGTTACAAAAAGAAAGTGTATAAAAAGAAAATAGCTTCACGGTAGGGAGGCATGGGCTGAGTTAGGGTCCAACACTTTTGTAACTCAAAAATAAACTTTTGGAACCAAAATAACCCATTAAAAAAAAAAAGAGAACCAAAATAGGCTTTACGCACAGATTTTGTGCGTAAAAAGACCAAAGTGTAGTTTTACACTTAAGTCCTTTTACACACAAAATCTATGCGAAAAAGCTCTTAAATATACAGGGCCTCCTTCTTCCCCACCACTGGTCCCCACGATCAAAAGGAAAAAAAAAACAGCCATTAAAGGTGCATTTCCGAGGTCCCACGCGATCAAAAACATCATTTTTTTATTGATTTCCAACCCAAAAGTCAATATTTTTGGTATATTGAAGTCTAGGAACAAGTTTTTTCGCAATAAAGCGGCGTATAATTCAATTCAAAAACTCAAAATCAAAGCTTCAATCTAGGTATTTTACTACGATTTTTCTATTACATTATTAACCTAAGCATTACTATTGTACGTAAAAAAAACTTTTACGCACTTTTTTTGTGCTCAAAATGGGTTGTTTCTGCCCGTTTTTCAATTTTTTTTTTTAATTTCTTTATTTGTTGTTAATTTGTTAATTGTTTATTAATTGCTTATTTAGTATTTGTTAATTGTTAGATTAGTTATTTCAATTGTTAGACTAGCTAATTATTTATTTAGTTTCTGTTAAGCCAATTGTTTATTTGTTAATAATTTGATTAGTTAGTTAATTGTTTATTTATTAATTATATGCTAATAATTTATTAATTGTTTGATTAGTTAGTTAATTTTTTATTTATTAATTATATGCTAATTTTTTGCTAGCTAATTGTTAATTTTTTGATTTGTTAATTATTAATATTTATATCTTTAATTGTTAATTTATTTATATGCTAATTAGAAATTGAAAATCCTTAGTTTAGGATTCAATCCTTTGTATAATTTCTCGGTAAAAGATTACATAACTAATACTACGTATTAGAGATTAATTAAAAAAATAATGATTAATTTAAAATGCGTAAAAAATATACCACTTTAATCCTTACTTCATGTATTAATGATTAATTTAAAATGCCTAAAATAGATAGGACACCTCCATGGAGCCGGGGCCCTTCGACAACAGAGGGGTACTTTATCTACAGCATGAGCATAGGTCCCAGTATGTATGGGATATACTAGAGGCTATTCCCCCACATCCTCGTGTCATAGATATACTACGTCGGGACGGTATCTACCGGTGCATCGAGGTTGGTCGGCTTGTGCACGATAGGGCTCTAGTGACCGGCCATGATTGGTATTTGGTGGCGAGACCCATACATTTCATCTCCGTACTGGCGAGGCTACCATCACCTTACAGGATGTCGAGGTAATTTATGGTCTACATATTGATGGACAGGCATTGTATAGAGTGGAGCATCCGCAGCTGTCGTATTCCCAGGAGTTGACTAGGCTCACTAGTTTCGTGCCTCATCAGAGGGATATGCATGGACGGAGTCGGTTATTGCGGTCCTTCCTCCATGCTCACTTGCGCCTCGTACATTTGCAGCATCCGATTGGCGAGGCGACGCCTTAGGTTCATGTTGACTGACGTGCTCACTTATATTTTCTCATCATATTCGGGGGCATCATGTTCCCGAATACGTCGGGTGCGGATATGAGTATGAGGTATCTGCTCTTTATTGAGGATCTAGACCAGCTGGGATGTTACATTTGGGGCGCCGCTGTCCTGGCTTACATGTACAGAGGATTTGATTGAGCCTCTATGGGCGAGGCCGAGGCAAGGTCGCCGCATTTAGCCCTTCTTCTTAACGGTAATATATTTAAGTGTGTGTAATAAAACACTAAGTATTTTTTTTTTGAAACGACGACTGATAAATAATATTTTTGATGACTATGACAGATATGGGTGTGGATTAGGTTGAGACCTTTTCAGCCTATAGGGCGCTCACCCTCCCGATGATTATGTTGCTGAGGATATGCCATACGCGCGAGATGGTCACAAGGCCGTACCAGAGGTGTGGAGACGCACCATGTCATTCTCCCGTTTAGGGATCAGTTAGACCGCATGACGGCGCCCGAGGTAAGTTTTTTTGATTTAACATTAGTTTGTTATTTTTGTTAGTCTTTTATTGTTAACTAGTTGAATTCTTTTTATAGTCTTTCATACGGACGCCGTATGGTCAGATTTTGAGTCAGCTGCCGGCGTTTTGTAGGGGCACTGTGAGCACGTGTGGATGGCACGGTGTCCATTGATCCATATGGACATCGTTGAGCATCACGCGCCCGACCGCGTGTTACAACGGTTTGGGCATGTACAGACATACCCGCAACTACATTGAGAGCACGCCACTATACCAGGGATGAGCGTTCGATCGACAATGCGGCATGGCGGGCGCGTATGCACCAAGAAGTCGATGCATGGAACGCGAGGATGACGACTCTAGCGGCTGTCGGACATGACACTTCGATCCATGAGTACATGACGTGGTACATGCATATCACTCGCTCCTTGATTGCCAACCTCGACGCCTCGTCCCGATGGCGAGGATATGCATCACTCTCAGGAGCGTATGAGGCGCTGGTAAGTTTTATTAGTCTTAAACTTAATCCAACGTCTTATTATGTATTACTTTACGAATTTATTCAATTCTTAATATTTGCAAATATATGTAGCTACGAATGACTCTGATGATACGCCATGAGAGCATTCCCCGTACGGAGTCCACCGACCCTGGGATAGCGGCATATGCAGCACGGATAGTTCAGCTTACCGACAATAGTATGACACGAGCACAGGAGTGGCATCGTGTCGATGAGGATGTTTCGAGCACACTCAGCCTCGTACTTTTCGAGGGTGTTCCAGAGGGGGTAGGGCTGATAGAGGTGGTCGGGCTGATAGAGGTGGTCGGGTTGGCAGAGGTGGTCGGGCTGGCAGAGGTGGTCAGGCTGGCAGAGGTCTAGTAGATGAGCCTGACGATATAGCCCGTCGAGCCCGTCGGCTCGGATACCGTCGACTTCTTCTTCCGGGCCGTCGACTTCACGGGGGAACCCGGATATACGCCGAGATGTTCGCACGTTATGATCCTTTGTCATCATTTCCACGAGGTGCCGCTTAGTGATCTACATATGGGAGACAGAGATGAGGACATAAACTTGGATATTATTTTCGATGACTACTTTCTTCGTCCTACAGCCAGGCCTACGGCACCATCTGCATCTCCGGCTCTGCGGGCCGCTTAGGATCCCTCTCACATGCCATCTCGGGAGCCCGTCGACATACAGGTTTGTGTTTTTACAATAAAATAATGTATTAATTAATTATTTTATTCATCTAAACTAAATTATTTACATGTATTATAGGTTCATTCTTCTTATCTCGTGGACCCGTCTCCTCTTGTTCGGATGACCGTCTCCGCCTCCGCCTACGGCCTCCGGTAGCGCTCGAGACCGTTGAGGAGCCAGCTATGGAGCCATCTGACCAGCCATCTCAGGAGGCCGTCGACATACAGGTTTGTTTTTTTTACAAAGAAATAATTTATTAAATAATTGTTTATATGTTATTTCATGTTTAGTTTATGAAACATTAAATTGTTTATATGTTATTTCAGGTTCATTCTTCTACTCCTGTGGTCCATTCTCCTTCGATTGAGTCATCTCCTGAGGTATCTAATGAGGCTACTCAGGTGGAGACCGCCGCCGTCTCCCACAAGAAGCATATTTTCACCCAGGGCCTGAAGAAGGGAAGAAAGGATGATCATGGCATAAATCATCTTGTCATTAAGAGGAGGAGAGAGGATCCTGATGATAGTGAGGGTGGTGGGGTTAGGAGGATCCTTAGGCCATAGGAGATTATGTATTTGTAAATAAAATGTACATTTTATGTTAATATTATATATATTTTTGGGTATTATTTTTTTAATGATAATTAGTTATTTTAGTATTTATTGTCGATTAATAATAACTCGTGCGACGTCCTATATTAATTAGAACCCTATAACGACGATCTAAATGTATATGTATAACAAGTTTTCAAACTTACTTCGGAGCACTTTACAACCCCTAAAACGACGATCTAAATGTATATGTATACTTGATGTAATGAGTCGATATTATTGTACACTAAAAAAAATATTAAGTTCTATATAAAATATTTATATTCCGATGTTTTGAAACGTGACTAATTTTTGGTCAAAGTATGAAAAAAAGCTTAATTTTGAGTTTGATTTCCAAAGAATAAAAGGCCAAAACGGGGTTGTTTTGGGGGGGGGGGGGGGGGGTTCACGCACAGATTTTGTGCGTGAAAGGACCAAACTGTAAATGTACACTTTGGTCCTTTCACACCCAGATTCTGTGCGTGAAGCCTACTTTGGTTCTTTTTTTTTTTAACGGGTTAGTTTGGTTCCAATTTTTTTTTTTTTTGGGTTAGAAAAGTTCCGGACTCGCTGAGTTAAGGTACCGAAAGGGAATTCATCCGAAACCCTTCTATATAATGTCGAAAATATTTTTTATATATATATAGCGGATGTTGAATTCTCTTGGCTTCTTGGCATGTTTAATTCTTTATATTTTGAATCCGATTATTGAAAATCATGGTTCCGCCACTGAAAAGGAGGGGTGAAGTGCAGTAAGGTGGTGATAGGAATATGTACGGGGTCCATTGCATTCTCTAATTCGTTAGACTCAAAAGTTTAAGATGATTAGAACTCTTTAGCAACATTATGACCTCTAATTAATCCTTTTTATTTGAATGATAACTTGAAAGAAAAAAGAATATATATATATATATATATAGGAGGAAAGTACCTTAATGAGGAAGGTATAGTTTTATTAAAATAGTTAAAACAATGGTGGAGTAGTTGGAGGAATGTTAAGTCTCACCAGCTAGCAAAGGAACATTCTTCTCAGAACCATCTCCAATGGAAAGATACAAAGAGAAGGGAACAAACGAAAAGGAAGTTGAAAGACAAGTAATATTAAGACCCTACCAAGTATCTGATAATATGCCCACACCACCCTATGTCATCATGAAATTTAGAAGACTTTAACTCACTCATTGAATTGGTAATTATTGTTGCATGGAATTCTGCATATTACTGCCTGCCTTTTGATGATTTTTCTCTCTCTATGCATATCTATATTTAGGGTATGTTTGCCGGAAAAGTGTTTTTTAATTTTTTCATGTTTGGTTAGTCAAAATGTTTTGAATAATATTTTATCTAGTAAAATAAGTTCTTTAAAAATGAGAAAAATGATTTCCCCAATAACAGAGAAAAAACAAGTTTCATAAGTGATACTCCAAGTTCATTGTCTCCTCCCCACCCACCCCACAACCCCAACTCCTATTTCCCATTCCATCCCATCCAATCGCCTGTAGTTTTTTGGTAGATTACATATAAATGTTTTTGGGATAATATTATTTTGTTTATTTACCAAACACTAGGATTTAAGTAAAAATCTAGAAAACATTTTCTTTCATACCAAACACACCCTTAGATATTTTCTTTTTCTTCTATGTATGCTATCCGATACCCTCTGGGCTTTATTTTGAATTCACGTTGTGGAGTCACTGAGTGCAAAGACTGATGAGGAAACGGGTTAGGGTCCAAATGCTTCGAAAAGGGAGAACCACAACACTACATCCAATTCTGTAACTTAGAAACTTATATATTCTGTAACTTAGAAACTTATATACTCCAAATTAATAAGAAAACAAGGAATAGTAGTAAAATGGAAAAACAAGACCAAGCATCATTCAGGGAATTGTGGCATATTGAAATTAAAATAAACTTACCTACGGATCCGACAATCTCATGATTTCATTTGTAAAGATTCAAAGTAGTAATGGATTGTCTCTTTCAAAAAAAGATATAAAAAGTTGAAGCGATAAGAGATGTCCAAAACATCGCATCAATAAATACAGTGGAATGGAAGAGATTGACGTAGGCTATGCGTCCACCAAACAGTATATGAGGGACTTGATTATCTACCAGTTCCTTGAGACAGTGCAGAAGTAAATAGAAAAGATATTACCGCGGAAAACTCCTTGCTCAAGGGATTAAAAATCACGACCTACCTCGTAGGATTTCCAACTTCACTACACTGAGCAACTTCAGATTACAACTCTTGCAACCTAGGAATTAACACACTTAATTCCTCAACCCTTACAATACCCCTATTGTAAGCAACTCTTGACTAACTCTTAGTCAAAGACACTCTAGTACACCTAGACTAACTCTAGCCTAGTGTACCACTCAAAAGCTTGTGAAGATAAACTTCCTACAAGCAACCTTTGAGAATTCAAAATACCTACAAACAGCTTCTTAAAAGAGAAGAGTAGGTTTACAGTTTAAAACTCAAACAAACAAAGACTCATAACAACCTAAAGAACATAGACATAACCTGGTGTCTGCATCAGGTCCTTCGGCTTGTAAGTGGCTTTGTTCTTGAGAGCACTTGAGAACTTGTGGAGGCAAGGTTTGCACAAGATAGTTTAGGTTTTCAAGTGATACCCAAAATGTTGGAACATGTTGTATATATATTGCGGAGCATGTGGGTGTGATAGACACCACTCATCCCATGTTTGACTTAAAGCATGGCCGCAAAGATTGTACGGTTGTGCGTGGGCGGTGCGGCTTTACAATCATATCTGTTGCGATCGTACGACATATAGAGAAAACAGATCGCAAACTAGGTCTCTCTCTATTTCTCCAGCAGTTTGAAAATCATCAAAACGTAGAATGCACCCAGTTCTATCAATTTCCCCCTTTTTGATGATGACAAACTTAGAAAAAATGTCCCCCCTGAGAACCAAGTCCCACTTGTTCCCCCTGCGAAACAGAACAGGTTTAAAGCATAACAAATACGTTAGCAATATGATTCATACACAGATTGGAGAACCGGGTTATCCAATCAGTAGTGGTGCACACAACAACCAGTCCTTCCCCCTTAATCACAAAGATCGCTAATCCTTACATTCCTTCCCCCTTTTGGCATCATCGAAAAGTAATTAAAGTACAGCCAGTAAGAAGTTCAAGTATATTAACTCGGAGCCACTGGGGCAACAAAACATGAACAGAATGGAGGTAAGCAAGCTAGCAATAAAGCTAAAAAAACAGAGTGATTGCCTAATAAGGAAAAGCATAAAAGCAGATGGTAATCAATTCAATGTAGAAATATGATATTAAACTGCAATTGTACCACAAGTCAGGGGAAAAACTCAAAAAGGATTATGAATAACAAGGTTTAGAGAAAAAGATGACAGGTTTGGGAGGATAGGGATTGGGGAGGATTACTGGGATGGTTTAATGCTTGAAGGAGTTTATCAATTCTATCACTATTGGCTCATTGATCCTTTATTATTTGGTCTCGAAGCACATCCACTCTGACCCTTAACTGATCTCTCTCAACCCTCAGTCTTTCAATTTCCTCTACTGCTTCCGTACGGGAACCTGGTTCTTTTGTTTATTTAGTCAATTGAGCTTTCAGAAGGGCATTTTCTGCCTTAAGCTGCTGAGTTTCTACATTAGCCACTTCTTGAGCTTTAATCAAGATTGAGATGGTGGAAGTTGTCGACACCTACTCCTTTAGGCACATATTCGCAGTCTTCCAAGGTAGCCAGGGAGAGCATGTGCTCCTTTGTCCCTATGGTAGCTTTTCCCGTTCTCAGCTTGAAGTGCACAAGTACCTTAGTTAGAAGGAACCCATAAGGGAGATCAGATTTGCCTTGCACTTTTCTCACTACCTTGATCATCCGCTCAAACATGATGGCCGACAGGTTGATTGGTTCAAACATTGATAGAGCTTCCATAAGGACCAGGCCTGCCATCGTCATAGTAGAGCATTCTTCAGTTCTTGGCAAGAGCACATTGTTGAGAAATTCAAAGACCTGTTGGTACTCAAGTTTCAGCTCTTTTTTGGAAGGGCTTGCTTTGGTTGCATACATTCCATCCTTAACAATCACATTCTTGAACCCGGTGGATCCCTTTCCAGTTATGGCTCGTACCCCATCAGTTTTTACTCCCAAAATATTTGCAAGTATTGACTCAGTCAACACAAACTCTGTCCCGTTCACAGTTAAGGCCAGAGTACCATCATCAATCCGGCATAAGCTTTCATATAGTTCAATTACCTCAGCCTCGTATACACTGGGTGCGGGTGGAGTAAAGAGATGCATCCAATTTTGAAATTCCACCATTTCCTTCAGTTCTTTCATTCCTGGTTCCGCACCGAGGTTAGTATCAAACACCTTTCCAAAAAGGACTCTTTCCTTTTTCGTACTTTCTTTCCTCTTTTTTGCATTAATTTCACTTTTTTGTCTCTTAGAGGGACCGGGTGCCTCATTGGTACTCATCTTTCTCTTTTGTTGTGAAGAAGATTGAGTATCATGTTCCTCTCTTCTCATCTCTTCCCTGCTTTCATTGACTGATTTTTCACTTTTGTTACTCTCAGTCATAGTGCCCAAATGACTTTCCCTTTCACTCTCCCTTTCTTTCTTGGAGTTTCTTCTCATCAGAGGAGATTCCTCTTCGTCCTCAACTTTCTCATCACCCAGTCTACCTGCAGTGGATGGATTGCTTGTTCCATCAGATTTATTTGATTCACTAGCTGGTGACCCTGTTCGCACCTTCCTGTTCCGCATTTTTGTTCTAGTGGGCTTCTGAGCAATATGTTTTCTAACAGTGTAAGTTCTCCTTTTCCTTCCCTTAAATTTCTTTTCCTCATTCATCCTTTGTTGCATGCTGCCGAAGGTCTGATTTTGTACAGAGCGCAATAGAATGTCTCCGTCAGAGTTAGTATTTGAATCTAACTTTTCTTTTGAAGCACCTGGTAAGGGGGATTTTGGGTTTGATACATTGGTGTTTTAATCAGAGGAGGTTGGGTACTTTGAGAGTGAATACTTAGAATCCATTTGCTCTAGTTTGAAAAGGGTTGGTGACACTTAGCAAAAACTTGATAACAGGGAGGAAATGTGGAGTGGCTCAGAGAGATACTAAGAGAGAGAAAGAGAGAGAGATGTAAGGAAGAAGACTAACAGTCTGAGAGTATGAGTGAGGGGAGAGAGAAACAAGAGAGGTATTTTTAAGGTGGCTGAGGTAACGATTTAGATTGGGTGTAAGGAAAAAGAAGAGGGTTGGTTCAGGAGAGAGGCAACAAGTTGGATGGGACGTTATTTTGAGATTTAACGAAAGAGGTCACTAGGATGACTTGGAATATTTTAGCAGTTCAAAGACATATGTGAGCACTGAAGAGACTACTAACCTGAGTCACAGAGACCAGGTCTCTAGACAATTTTCTTGAAGCTATCAGGCAGTAACTCTGAAGTGTGCAAAATTGCTTGTGCGTAGGCTGTCCTAGTCCTGTCATGCATATATACCTGTAACAGTATGAGAGTGAGTTAGACATAGCCAAAAAACACTTATTAGCAATGTGCCTTTCCTACGGCCGTAGCCATTCTTGTTGGATGCCTTCCATGAGATTTCATCTTCATGCAGACGCTTTAGAGGTTGAACCCATCAAGATCAAGTGCCACCATTTCCTTCCTTTCTATATGTCCGACCTTCTAGTAATCTATATCAACACACCATGCAAAATTTAGGATTATTTCTTGAAAACACGAGAGAGAGACCAGGTGTGCAGTCCCTTTCTAGATACTTTGGGTAACACTAGAGAATTGCCAGCTTCCTTTGCCCTTTTTTTTTTAATTTATAACACTTTTTCCCATCCTTTATGGCATCATTCCTCAATCCTTCTTGGAAATCTTCATGCCATTAGAGAATGTGGCTTATTTTCTTTCATTATTTGAAGTCCACTTTCTATAACCGTGAATCCTGGCCTGCAACATCATATATCAAGGATTTGTCTCCCTTTTAAAAAAAAAAAAAACACATCCTGCTGGGAAGGCTTTGATGATAGACTTCTTTAACTAAGTCCATGAATCTTAGAGCTGTCACTAATCGTCAACCATGTTGACTGCTTTCTCTCTCTCTCTCCCACCTGTGAGCGATATCACTGATTTGATTTGGAAACCCAAACCATCTTGGGTCCCTTATAGTTATAGAAAGGGTGAATCAAACTCCTCTTAGCCCACATGGGCAACATAATTTTTTTTCTTTTTCTGAGGGCTTCTCTTTTGAGGATCAGCTCCTTCCATTCTCTTCTGACCACCTTTCTTCTGAGGACCTGCTCTTTCTATCCCAACTCCCTTCTTGACAGAGTTCTTATTTTTCTGAAAGGACTCAATCCTTGCTTTGCAAGCCTTCTTGTAATGACCTGCTTCAATGAGTGCACAACCAGTTTTCCGTTGTGGAAACATATTTACTGTAGGGGTTGTAGGATGTCTTTTCCTTCTCAAACCCAAGTCCTTCTCTACTTCCTCCCTTACTCTTGTACCTGGAGGTGATTACGTCCGTGGACCAGGTCCACTTGAGGGTTTTGTCAAGATCGAACTTAACCCTTTTTAAATTTTCTTTTAACTGCTCATTCTTCTCAATCTCAGCAGTAGGGCTCAGTTTCACTTTCTTCAGCTCATTTTCAAGCTCCAGGTGAGTCTCACATGCTTCACCTTTTCCCTTTGAGGGAAATTCCACACTTCTTCTCACTTGACTCTCCAACATGATGTTTCGTTAGTTTGTCTCATGAATCTGTTTCTTCATTTCTCCAATGGACATACACAACTCATCCCTTTCTTCCTCGATCTCATCGATTACCTGATTTAGCTCGCCCTTCTCAGCAACCAGAGCGTGACACATCAATTAACACGCTTGAAAGTGATATGAGTTTATTATGAGAGTAAACTTTCAGATTTTTCTTTATGTCAAGAAAGTTTACCTCCTTGTCCTCATCATCATCATCATCCGTGTCAGATTCAGCCATGAGCTCAAATATAGACTCATATTCAGTTGATTCATCTTCAATAGCCATCATTGATGTGTCCCCTTGGTCATTCTTATCTTTAGATTCACTAAAAGAATCTCCCCATGCGGCAAGAGCTTGCTTCACCAGCTCATCAGCAACTTCTTTTCTTCTGAACTTTCTATCGGGAACTTGGTGTCTCCTCGCAGTCCTGTCATAATTGTCCTACTTGTTTTGAGGATAATCTTTTATGAAATGACCAGGTTTCCCATACTTGTGACAGCAATTGTCATTTCCTTTGAAATTTTTGCTAAAACTTCTTGTCTTAGGGATTTCGCTATTTTTCTTGATTATCTTATGAAATCTCCGCGTAAGATAAGCTATTTCAGATTCATCGTCACTTGAATCTCCTCTGGAAGCTTTGAGAACCAGATTTCTCTCTTTTTTCACTTCATTATTTTCTGCCTTCTTCAAAGTCATCTTCATCTCGTAAGTCTTGGGATTTCCAATGAGTTCATCAATCTTCAGCTTGCTGAGATCCTTGGCTTCATAGATGGCATTTACCTTGCTGTTCCAAGAATCAGGTAAACAATAAGCAACTTCCTCACCAGTTTGGTAGTTGTGATGACCTCTCCTAGAGAGTTGAGCTCATTGATTATAGAGGTGAATCTAGTGTGCATATCGTGGATAGATTCATCCTCTTTCATTTTGATCAGCTCATACTCTATAGTGAGCATGTCAATCTTGGAGTTTTTCACTTGAGTTGTCCCTTCGCGGGCAGTTTGGAGAGCCTCCCAGATCTCCTTAGCAGTTTTACATGAAGTGACTCAATTGTATTCTTCTGGTCCTATACCACAGATAAGAATCTTCTTTGCTTTAAAGTTCTTTTCCACAGCTTTCTTGTCTGCATCAGTGTATGCCTTCCTTGTCTTTGGAGTGGTTGTCAGACTTCGGTTCATCTTTGTTTACAGGAACATGAGGATCATCACAAATAATGTCCGACAGCTCTGAGTCTTCAGCCATAATGAAGTCGTGCATTACGTCTTCTACCACCCGTAGTATTTTCCGTTAAATCTCGGTGGTCTGGTAGTCGATTGTCCTTCTTCTAAGTTTGATGAGGCTACCATTTCACAAATTATTTCTAGGTGTTAGCCTTTTAGAAAACACCCGCTTTGATACCAATTGATGTAGGCTATGCATCCACTAAACAATATATGAGGGACTTGGTTATCCGTCAGTTCCCTGAGACAGTTCAGAAGTAAATAAACAAGATATTATCGTGAAAACTCAAGGGATTGAAAATCACTACCTACCTCGTAGGATTTCCAACTTTACTACACTGAACAACTTCAGATTACAACTCTTACAACCTAGGAATTAACGCACTTAATCCCTCAACCCTTACAATACCCCTATTGTAAGCAAATCTTGACTAACTCTTAGTCAAAGACACTCTAATACACCTAGACTAACTCTAGTCTAGTGTACCACTCAAAAGCTTGTGAAGATAAACTTCCTACAAGCAATCTTTGAGGATTCAAAATACCCACAAACAGCTTCTTAAAAGAGAAGAGTAGGTTTATAGTTTAAAACTCAAACAAACAAAGACTTACAACAACCTAAAGAACGTAGACATAATCTGGTGTCTGCATTAGGTCCTTCGGCTTGTAAGTGGTTTGTTCTTAAGAGCACTTGAGAACTTGTGGAGGCAAGGTTTGCACAAGATAGTTTAGGTTTTCAAGTAATGCCCAAAATGTTGGAACATGTTGTATATATATTGGGGAGCATGTGGGTGTGATAGAGACCACTCATCCCATGTTTGATTTAAAGCATGGCCGCAACACTGTTGTATAATTGTGCGATGGGCGGTAACTTTATAGTCATATCGCCGATCGTACGTCATACGAGAGAGATCGCAAACCAGGTCTCTCTCTGTTTCTCCAGCAGTTTGACAATCATCAAAATGTAGAATACACCTAGTCCTTTTAGAGATCCCTCCACTCTTAATTATAGGTCTCAAATTCAAATCTGAGAATTAAAAAAAATCCTTGGTAAAGAGCTAGCATAGACGAATTTAAAATCTAAACTTGACAAGTGAATTAAGCTCCTACCCTTGAAACCATTACACTTTTGAAATTAGTTTACAATTTAATACAACACATATATTATGCTTCATATAGAAAATACTAAGTAATTGAATCTGGTGAAACAAGTTTCAGGGATGGTGTGTGATACTCGTCCAGACATAAGTTGCAAGATCAAACCAAATAGAGTCTTAATGGTTATTTCAGAAAGTTACTTTTCTTTATAACAGAAAAGTCCTTAATTATTGTCATTTCACCTACAAAGTCACTCAACTAATTTAGTTGATATTTTCGAGAGATATTGCTTAGGTGGAATATGTTTATGTCAAAGTACTCTTTTAAAATAAACTAAAACTATCCATTTTATCCAGTAAATTAACTCCACTTGTCCGACCTGCTAAAATTAATTGGACGAAAATATAGTGCAGCTAACCCCTTTTATTTTACATTTACCGATTCCCAACCCCCCCCCCCCCCCAACCCCCACAAAATAACCATGGGTTTCTCTTCCTCTCACTCGATTTAGGTTTTTTTTTTTTTTTTTCCGTCTTCAAGCTAAGCTCTGTGCCTTAAATGGCTTCTTATTCAACAAGTTCAGAGGAGTGAATATATAGTTACACTTGTATCTTCTACCCGTTTAATTTAATTTGGCAGGTCACATGTCGAGCGGGTTAATTTACTGATAAAAATGGATAGCTTTTTAATTTCAAAAATTTTGCTTAAGAAAAAATTTACGCAACAATATTTTCAGGAAGTATCACTTGACCTGATTGAGTGATTTTATAGGTGAAATGACAATAATTGATTGACTTTTCTGTTACAAAACAAAGGAAAGTGAGTTTTTAAAATAATTACCAACAGTTGAGTGATGGTCTAAAAAATCAGCTCAATGTATTAATGGTGTTGCAAAGTTACTTACACAATCATATTAGTTAAAGGGTAATTATAGATAATTTTTAGGATTTTTGAACTCTATGTTGATTTGGAAAAAATAACTACCCCGTTTAGCCCATCTTTACTTTTTTACCCGCGTTAGCCTCCAGAGCATCTCCTTCATCCTCTCTGCTGAGAGCACTGAAACCACTGGAACGACCCCATAGACCCTGTTTTCACCCCAAAACACCCGTCAACATCACTACTGGAATCGAACCCACCACCAATAGAGCACCATTTGAGAATCTCATTTTTACAGCTTCATCGTTGAGCTCTCAAGATCCCCTGTTACACCATCAAACCACCCCTGTACCACCAGATCTCCACCCATAAACCACTAATCTTCATATTCATTTCGATTTTCCCCGTCATTGATCTTAAGTTTGCTTTGATCAGGTCTTAGCAAAAACAAATGGGTAAAGTGTGTATAAACCTTTTATACATTATTATACACTTTAATATAGTGTAGAAGTGTGTATAAAGACCTCTTATACTTTATGTATAAACACCTCTTATGTATAAGCACCTTTTGTATAAGTTTGTATAATATTGTATACTAGTGTAGGAGTGTGTATAAACACGTTTTATACATTATTATATACTTTTATACGAGGTTGATACATTGTCTACAATAAGTGTATGATGTAGTATATCGTGTGTATAAACACTGTTGCAAAAAAAAAAATTGGATATGCAAATGTAACTTAAAAGTATGGTTATGGGATGTGATTTTTTTTTTTGCTGGATTGTATATTTTTGAAATTTCCCCTAATTTTTATGACAAACATTAATTAACAATCTAATAAAAATGATAATCAACATGTTGTTACTTGTTAAATTCAACAAATAGCATAAATTTTTCTTTAGGTTAGTATTTAAATTATGTCCCGCGTTAGTTCATGAGTTAAATTTTCCTTTGATAGCAAAAATCCATCAAACTGCTTTTAAATGCGAAATTTAGCACATTAACTACTGGTCTAAAAAAAGGGTCATACGTTGCAAATAATCTGGCAAATTTATATTGAATGTTCTAAACCTCACATATAGTTCTAATTCTTTGTCAATCAATTTTTTTAAACGTAATGTGTTTTTGTCACTATGCAAGTACCAATTGAGTCAAATGACCTACAGTTCTATGAATGGGAAAAGAAGAGATTGTAATAAATATAAAAACTTTATAGTGTTAGTGATAGGAGCTAGGAAATACTATTTCAATTGTACTCGAGATTGCATTCATTTTCTTTATCACTTTTTTTGGCCTGTTGGCGGTAAGAGTCAAAACTTCATGGCTGACGAGACCTTAGGGTTGATTCTTGATCTTCACAATGATGGAATGAGCTTAACTAAAAAGATATAAACGATGACAACAGATCTCTTCCTTTTTCCAGTCAAAAAAGTGTTTTCCTCATCAAGGATTTATTATATATTATCGCACTATTGTTACCGGATGTAACCAATCCGGAATTGACCTAATAGTTCGGATATATATATATATATATATATATATATATATATATATATATCTGACAATTGTAGTCAAATTGTACTTATGGTAATATATGAATTGTCCTATTAGAATAGGATAATTTTAGGGCGGTGACTTACTTGTACATAAGATGGTCATATTGTGAATGAAAATACAGAGAAAATTCTCTCAAAATATTCTCGTCTCTTTACTGCTTTTAAGCCACTTTCAATTTTAGCATTATATTAGAGCTGAGTTAGGAAGAACAAGAAAAATCCTAGAAAAACGTAAGGAGGACACTGGTGACAGTAAGGAGGACACTGGTGACAAAGGGAAAGGAGTCCGTGGTAAAGAAGGCAAGAATCAGAGAAAGACAATCTCTCCATACGTCATTACATCAAATGACAACCCTGGAGTTGTGGTAACACAAATCCAATTGAAGGGAGAAAACTATGAGGAATGGGCTAGGTCCATGCGGACGGCCTTAAGAGCAAGAAAGAAATCCAATTTCGTTGATGTAATAAGTAAAAAGCCGGACGAAGAGTCACCAGATCTAAAGACTGGTGGATTATTGTTGGTGTCGTGGATTCGCAACATAGAACCGACGTTTCTCTTGACTATCTCTCATAAAAAGGAAGAGGATGAATTGTGGACAAGCATCCGGGAGCATTTCGCAGTTGTTAACAGTCCTTGGATGCAACAACCGAAGGCGGAACTTGCAGAGTGCAAACAAAAGGGTAGGACCATAGTGGATTACTATGGAAAACTAGCAAAGCTCTGGGAAGAATAGACAAATTACGAATAGATCCTAACTTGTACATGCGGTAAATGTACATGCAATTTGGGAACGACCCTAGAGGCCAAAAGAGAAGAAGAAAAGGTGCATCTTTTCTTCATGGGATTGGATGAGACGATCTATGAGATAGTGAGGTCAAACTTACTGGCACAGGACTCGTTTCCATCTTTGAACAAAGTCTATTCAAAGCTGGTACAAGAAAAGAGTGTGAAAGGTTTCACACGTAAAACTGAGGACTATGAATTTTGCGGTACAAGAAAAATAATCTTACCGGGAACAAGGTAAAGGAAAAAATAATAGTATGTTTTGTACGCATTGCAAGAGGTCCAATCACGATGTTGACGGATGCTTCCAACTTATCTGTTATCCGGAGTGGTGGCTGAGTAATCAAAAAGGCAATGGGAAGACATGTGGTCGGGGATGAGGATAACCTCAATAACAAAGAGGTGGCCCGGGATCCAGTCAGGAAAGAGGAAACAATCGGGTTAACACTGTGGTGATCAAGGATGGAAATCAGGCAGAACTGGGACCGGAAAACACAGGCCGAACAAGACTCTCTGAATTGAGCAACGAGGATTGGTTCATATGTTGAAGTCATGAAAGATGAACACAAACGACAAGATGGATGGTAAGACCAAAAAATCATCCTGAATTATTGACTACGGGGCTAGCAACCATAAGACAGGTAATCCGAAGGAGCTATGTAATAAATGGTACATTCCCGAGTGTCTGGTTGGACTTTCGTATGGAAGTAAATCAGTGGCTACTAAAGAGGGAACGATCAGGCTGAATGATATGATATAGTTGAAGGATGTTCTTTATGCTTATAATTTAACATGCAATTAATTTCTGTGTAGAAACTGATTGATCTTTTGGATTGGGATGTAACATTTAACAAAGTTATGTGTGTTATACAAGACCCCAATACAAGAAAGCTGATTGGAACAGGTGAACGACAAGGTGGACTTTACTACTTCGGGAACGTACCACTAATACGAGCTATGAAGGTAGAAGCCGTAGATTGGTTCGAGCTTTGGCACAAGCAACTGGGATATCCTTCAGTGCAAGTGACTAAATGAATTTTTGCATTAGGTCTAAAAAAGAGTGGTGTTAGGTTAGATAAAGAATGTGATGTTTGTCAAAGGGCAAAACAAACAAGAAGCATATTCTTTTTAAGTGATAATATAGTTATTGAGATTTTTTAATTGATTCATTGTGATTTATTGGGGCCCTATAGGACTCCCTCTTCTTCTGGTGCCTCATACTTTTTGACTATTGTGGATGACTGTTCTCGATCAATGTGTATTTTTCTATTGATTGATAAGAAAGAAGTGTCCCAAGCTTAAAATTTCTTCGCTTTGGTGGACCGGCAGTTCGGTAGACAGCTAAAGACAGTTAGAAGTGACAACGGAACTCAGTACACATGTATGAAGAATTACTTTTTTGAACATGGAGTTCTTTTCCAACCATCTTGTACAGGGACGTCCCCACAAATTGGAAGGGTCGAAAGAAAATACCGTCACATTCTCAACGTAGAACGAGCATTGAGATCTCAGGCCTATCTTCCAATAAAGTTGTGGGGAGAGTGCGTTTTGACTACCATTTATCTGATTAATCGAACACCGTCCTCAGTATTGAAGGGAAAAACCCCTTATGAGATCCTGTATGGAGGTTCTGTAAGAGGGCTTAAATATCGAGTGAGAAGAAATCGAAGAAGATTGTATATAAAAATCTGGAGAATAAATGGATAACACTAGGGAAGACACCCGGATAGACACAGTCCGGACATTAGATGCTGGACCTGAAGTCCAGACTGACTCAGGCAGGATAGAGACCGATTTGGATAGAGAACATACTGAGGATTTCAGGACAGATGAAGTCCGCATTGAAGAAACCCGGTTGGAGGAACAAATGGATCAGGGAAAACGACAGAAATATGAATCAGTTCGTTTGCGTGACTATGTTACTAAAACGGTCCAGAAGCAAAGTCCATCAGATTGTCCACCTGCTCCTCAGCAACCTTTAGGTGCACCTTATCCTCTAGCTCCTTATATAACTTGTGACAATTTTTCCTTGCGACACCGAAATTTCCTTGTAGCTATTACTATCTGAAACGAGACCAGAAATTTCTCGGAAGCAATGAAGAAAGAACAATGGCGAAAAGTGATGCAGTAAGTGATACAAGCATTGGAGGATAATGGGACATGGACACTGAAAACGTTGCCACCAGATAAGAATGCACTGGGATGCAGATGAGTGTACAAGATCAAGTACAACTCTGATGGAACCATCGAGCGATATAATGCTTGCTTGGTCATTTTTGAAAAAAAGAGGAGAATATCAATTACAACGAGACTTTTGCTCTGGTTGCTAAGGGGGTGACTATACATATATTTTTTATAGTAGCGGCTGCTCGGAATTGAGAATTACATCAGATGGATGTTTATAATTCCTTTTTGCATGGAGATCTCGAGGAGGAGGTCTATACAAAATTGCCACCAAAATTCTGTGTTTCAGTTCGGAAAAGGTGTTTCGTATCCGAAAATCTCTGTACGGATTAAAACAAGCTCCACACTGTTGGTTTACGAAGCTGTCAAAAACTGTGCTAAAGTATGGGTTTAGACAGTCGTATTCAGATTACTATCTCTTCACTATGCACCAGAGTGATGTGCAACTCAATGTTTTAGTTTATGTGGATGACTTTATCATTCCTGGAAACAAGCATAGTGCCATTGAACGGTTCAAAAACTACCTCCGCAAATGTTTCCACATGAAGAATATGGGCTCCTTGATGTATTTTACGGAGTTGAAGTTGCCAGGGGTCCTACGAGGATATTCTGTGTCAATGAAAGTATTCCTTGGACATAATCTCTGAGATTGGATTATTAGGAGCTAAACCCATCAACACTCCCATGGACAGAATCACAATTTGGCACTGGCCAGTGAAGACAATTTGACAAATTCGGAACCATATTGTCGGTTGATCGGGAGCCTCATATCACTACAAAAAAAAGTAATTTGCAGAGGTTTAAAGTTGCAATTCGTGGGAGTTTTAACCTCCGCTATTTGCTAAAGGAAGCTAAAACCTCTGCGAATTGTAACTTTCAACCTCCGCAAATTGCCCATTTTTTTTGTAGTGCATATTTGTGTTTCATCCGATCGGAGTTGTCATATTGCTTGCATGTTTTGTCTTATTTCAAGCAGCAACCGAAGGAGGCACACTAGGACGCGGCTCTCTATATGGTGCGATATTTGAAGAAGAATCCAGGACAAGGAATCGTGATGAGGAAAGATTGTGACCTTGTTTGTACGGATGGTGTGATTCATACTAGATAAGATGTCCACTCATCCGAAGATTGCTTACCAGGTGGTTTATCACTCCCGGAACCCGTGTCTTGGAAAACAAAGAAGCAACATATTATCTCTCAGTCTCCTGTAGAGGCAGAATACCGGTCAATGGGGATAACGGTATGCAAATTGAAATCGTTGAAAGGAATCTTCTATAGTTTGGGAGCTGAACACAAGTATCCGGTTAATGAGTATTGTGACAATCAAGCGACACTATATATAGCGCAAAATTCGGTATTTCATGAACAAACCAAACATATTGAAGTCAACTGTCATTATGTCGGGGATGAGCTTCAATCCAGTAATATATCCCCCAGCTATGTGCTAATCGGTGAGCAGTTGGCTCATGTATTTATGAAGGCATTGGGCAAATCGCAATATGAACATTTACTTGGCAAGTTGAGTATTCGAAACCTTCATGCTTCAACTTGGGGGTCGGGGGGGGGGGGGGGGGGATATTGTGATGGATGTAATCGATCCGGGAACCGACCTAATAGTTCGGATATATATATATGTGGTAATTGTAGTCAAATTGTACTTATGGTAATACATGAATTGTAGTCCTAGTAGAATAGTATAATTTTAGGGCCTGTGACTCAATTGTATAAAAGGAGGTCATATTATGAATAAAAAGGCAGAGAAAATTCCTCCAAAATATTCTTGTCTCTTTACTGCTTTCACATCACTTTCAATTTTAACACGTACTGTATTTTTTGGTGAGTACATTATTTAGATAGATTGTATCATTTTCCATCATTACATAATATGACTCATCAGCAATTTGAAGGATAAACCTATAAGAAAAGAAGGATACGGGATAGAGTTACTATAAAAAGGAAAGATAAAGGATAAAATAAGACTATTAGATAATATATAAAGATAAAATGAGAAATAGAAATAAGGTAACAACGCGATCACACTAAATTAGTTATTATACAAAATGAGACTTTTTGTGTTGACATAATGATGAATTTAATAATATGGTACAATAAATTTAAGTAACAATCAAAATAAATATTGTATATAAACTAACAACATAATACAATACAATAGGTAACAACCCTCCAAAAAAGCTGTTAGTCAGAATTCTTAATCATTAGATCGTTCTTTTGGTGAAAGTACAGTCCAGAGACAGCAAGAATGCTAACTTACTCTCTTTTAGATCAAAGTGACTTATAAATCTGTCCAAGGAAAACTTTACATGTGAGACTATTTATATTTCGAATTTCCCGTTCCCAAATCTCTTAAGCTCTAGTTACCTAACCCTAGCTATCGCCACAAACCTGAAATTAATAGTCAAGGGATGTTCTAGAAAATAGTATAGTTCTTTTATGAGAGCAAGGGAATATTTGGTATATTATTCGGTGTTTTAAAGCAATAGTTAATTTGAACCAAATTTATTGAAATGAACTAGAGGCATCCGTTTGAAGTTTTGAGTTCAAATTTTAGTGAAGATAAAAAAATATTAGCTAATTTTTTTCATTTGCTAAACCTTAGTGGACAAGTATTCGATAAAATAGTCAAGATCACTCAAATTGGCCCAACACACCACTATCATGAAAAAAGTGGACAGAGAAATTGTGGATAGAAAGAAAAAATAATGGCGACGAGTGCAATTACTTAATCATGACCCTAAGGGTTAAATGAAATTGTAGGTAATACTAAGTTGAGGATTAAATGAACTTATAAGTTGCAAGTAAGTGTTCAGACATAATTTGGCTGAAAACTTAAAAAAGAGAGTTTTTGAAGTTGAAATTGAAAAATCGTACTTGAAAGTTGAAATGATGTTTGACATGCATTTCACTCAGAAAAAAAGTTAAAATTTTATATGTGAAATAATTACTTGAAAAACTGATTTTGACCAATATTTCAAAACTTCAGAAACTCATCTTCTAAGTTAATTAATAAATTATTCCAATATAACCAAAAAATAAGCCATTATTATGATAAAAACTAGCCATTATCATATATTAATGATTTATTACTTAACTCATATTTTCACAATGCTGATATACCGTTTTGGGAATAATGGTCTGTGTGGCCAAGTTTCTTGAAAGCTAAATTTTTTTATTTTAGATTTGAGGTGGTTGACCAACAAAAAGGCACCCTCTACTTTTAGGAGGAAGCAACAAAATTTTATTTTTTTCTAAGAAGTAGAAGCAAAAGTCAGTATTTTCAAGATAAAAATATTCTTATCATAAATTTATATTTACCAAACTATTCCATCATTAATTTAACACATATATCATTCAATTAAATACATTTTCTTCTCTTCTTTCTTTTGGGTTTTCACCATGTCTATTTCATAAAGTAACACTCAAAATTACTTTTTGAAAAGATTGATCAAACACAATCTACTTATCGACTATTAAAAAATATTTTGTTAATGAATTAGTCAAACACATATTACTTTTTATTGGAAATACTATTCTAAAAAACTATTTTGACAAAGATTTTCTCAAAATAAGTAATTTTTTACAGTTTAGCCAAACAGGGTCTAAGCCTTAAGTTTCACAAAAAATTGAACTTTATTAGAGGCCAACCAATGCTTTTAGGAGAAATTTGGTGTTTTTCACAGTTCTTTTTAATAATTTTAACTTCAATATTTATAATCTTTACTCCAAGAATTTGCAAATTAATGTTAGGACATCGTAGTTTTTTGGTTTAGTTCTTTAGTTCTTCACCTGTATGTTACCACTTCCGATTACATGGTCAGAAGTGTTATAATGGCTCATATTTACAATTATTTTAATCTTTCTATTTTCATTTGATTATCCGAACCCAATAAATTTTAGGAGGCATGTGTACTTTTTCTAAAAACTTAATGAAATAGTCACATAGTTGAATGTGTTAAACATTTCACTAAATAAGTATTTATAATAGATTTACGGTTTAGTAAATCAAATGAGTTGTGGCAAAATTTTGAAATTCGAATTCATATTGTTTAAGTTTTGAATCCTTCCCCTCCACAACCTCAACTTTTCTTGAAGAATAGGACATGAAAATATTTGATACCGATGATCAGTTTTCTCTTGACTGTTGTAAAACTGTTGAAGTGTTATCACAAAAATTCTAGATTGAGGTGTTCTTAAAAATATTTCATCAGGCGTAGACTCTCAGGCGTCCTTCTAGCTTGAGGCGTCCTTATTCGGCTAATAATTTAAAAAGTGCACAATTTTCTCCTTGTGTTTCACAACCAACATATGTACGGCTAAGTAATACGACCTATGGCAAATTTATGTGCAAATATTGGGTCACGTGAACCCATGTTAACCCGACTAAACTCGGTATATTATGTGCATAATTCTTAAAATATGTCTAGTATTATCTGAAGGAGCCCATGATCAAAAGAGACTGAATGATGCATTTTTTTTTTTTTTTATATTTCTAATTACACAAAAGCAAAATACTTGTACGCAGAATGCGAACAACCAAAAAACGCAGAACATGCTGAACAGCAGCATCAACCAAAATTTATTCTTTCTCCTTTCTTTATGGGGTAAGTCTTTATCATCCAAAAGCAGAACCCCGCTATGGGGTAAGTCGATCTTGATTCGAATTTCGAACACCCTTTTGGTCTTTTTTATTGATTTTTGAATTTGAGTTTCTGGATTTTGTTGGTTCTCTTGAGTTTCTGAATTTTGGGATTTATGAGTTTTGAGAATTTCTTGGTTCTTTTGAATTTCGGTGTTGTGAGTTTTAGTATTTCTTGGTTATATTGAGTTTCTGAATTTTGATGTTTATGGGTTTTAGTAAATTTGATTTCCAGGTTGGAGTCATCATTTTGTTTCGAAGAGGAAGTAGCATTTGCACTGTGGCCGTGAAGTTTTGGACCTGAGATTGCATTTGCGCTATTTTTTGAGCTTGGTAATGAACATTTCTCTATAATTTTAAATGCGAAAGGGGTGTGATTCCTCTATTTTAATTATTATAAATTTGCAAGGGTGTGATTCCCTTATTATTGAATGCAAAAGGGGTGTGATTCCTCTATTTTATTATAAATTTGCAAGGTATGATTCCTCTATTTTTAATGCAAAAAAAGGTCCGATTCTCTTATTTTTGAACGCGAAAGGGATGTGATTTCCTCTATTTTATTATGAATTTACAAGGGATAATGGATCATTTTCAAAATAGAAGCCTCGTCAAATACAATTGTAAATTGATGATGTTTTTTGTGATAATGTAATTAATTATCTTTTGCTTGCCAAGTTGTTGTCACTATAAATTTTTTTATGGTACACCTATTCTCTTAAAATCCTGAATTCGCCTCTGAATAAGACTACGATATATATATATATTGATAATTTCTTCCTAGCTTAGCTTTCTTTGCAGGGAAGGGGAGTCTGTGAGTAGACAATTGCATCTATTGGAATTCGATTTGGCAGGATTTGAGAGGCTTATCATTTTCTTTCTTTTTCCACTACTGTACATTTTTTTGACAAGTATGGATGGAAATTCTGATGGATCCTGTCACTCATTACATCCAAGAATATTTGCATGGTTTTTCTCTTGCTTCGGACACACAGCTATATACACCCCATTCACATAGCAACTGTATTACCAAGACAAGATGTAGACTTTTGTTTACATTATTCTTTTAGATTAGTAGTAGTTTACAACTTTATATTATTATCAATCAACCATATTATTCTTCAAAGGAGAAAAAGAATAAGCATATCTTGGAAACGAGAAAAAGAAGTCTATCAATTCATGGACATGGTACGTCTTCAATCCTACCAATATAATGTTTAGTTTTTGAATTATTTGAAAACTGAGAGAAGATAATTAACCGGCCATTACCTCAAGGCAGTTCACAAAAAGAACTCTGTCAAACACTATGACAAGTGTTGAAAAGTATTCACAAAAAGAAGTTTAACAATCTTTTCAGGGAGTATGACGAACGTTGTAAATAGGTTTCTACTTACTAGACTACTAGATATATGGATAAATTTGAATTTATATGCATTCATAGCGTTAAAAATATTTACACATTAATGTAGTTTGAACGATTTTAACCAATTACCTTTTATAAATTTTCAGGTTATTTACGTGTAATATTAAGTATTTTGAGCGTGTTTTTTTTTTTTTAAAATAATATCTACACCTAAAATTAAAGTAATCGAATAAGACTAATAGCTTGTTTGACCAATCTTTTAGAAATTAAAACTGCATATTTTTTTTTCTTCATAAAATTGCTTATTTAAGAAAATTGAGGGGTTTGACTAAGCTTTTGGGAAAAAGATGGGGTCGTTTGGTTGGAAACAAGTTATCTCAGGATAATTTATCTTGGGATTAATTATTCCACCCTCCCACAAGGATAAAATAACACTACAATCCCGGGATAACTAATCCCGGGATTAGTTATACCGCAATTTTATCCAAACCAAACGTGGGATAAAATCATCTCAAATATAATCCCGGGATTGTTTATCCTTATCCCTCATACCAAACGAGCCCTACCTGTTCTTAATTAGACTGGATTCAGAAGCAAAAAGAAATAATTTTCTCCAGAAGCACTTTTAGTACATTGGTTAACCACAAAATATTGCTTTAATATTGACAAAGATGCCCTTCAAATTAATTAGCTAAACATAAATTGCTATTCTCCCGTAATCAAAGGCATTTTTTCCCCAAAAAACACTCCAGATGTAAAGAAATAACAACATAGTGTAATCTCACGAGTGAAGTCTAGATAATATGTGTTCAAGGGGAATCGAACCCCCCATTTAATAAGACAACAAAGCTTGAGCAAGTTCCATTTCTACCGCGGGACCAAGAACAAAATAAGAGAATATTACAGCTAAGTTTGGTCAAATAGGCTATAAGTCGTGCGATATGTGATTTTTGTGTTTCATGTAGGTTAAATAATCAACATGCCTTGTAGTCGTACTGTCGTTTTTTAAATTTGAAAAATGACAAATCCTTTCTATCTCTTCAATCAATTGCTCTGGATACCTTTCTCGTGGTTGTGATCTACATGTCATATTTTCTCTCTGGTAATGATGTGAGCAAATTATTTTTCGTGTTTCCGAGAATGCCCTTATGACTTAGCCTCAAGTAGCGTCTTCTAACCAAGAAGAAAAAAGAAAAGAAAAGAAAAGAAAAGAAAAACAAGAAAGTATACTCTCCGATTTAACAGTTTGTATTAGAGCCCGTTTGGATTGGGCATAAGTTGAACATTTAAATTTTTTATTTTTTGAGTGTTTGTTCTACGGCCAGTAAAAATCATTTTGTCTTAAAATAAGTTCAAAAAAATAATTGAACCCATTTAACTTAGTTTATCTAAAGCGAAACATATAAAAAAATTATAAGCCAAAAAAAAATAAGTTGAATTTCTACCCAACTTATTTTTTAGCTTAAACTAGCGCAAACACTTTAAGCTATAAGTCAATCCAAACGGGCTCTTAGTATCTTTACTACTTTCTTCACAAAGTAGAGGTAAATGACAGTAACCTTTAACAAATAAAAATGACAGATTGACAGTATGTTGATGGATATTTAATTGAAGAGGTGAAATTTTAGAGACCTTATTTAGATGAAAATGAAAATTAGAAGGATAAATAAATTGACTTTTTGACGCTTAACTTTATTACGCAGTATTAAAGTAACGTATACAATACATTCTGAAACAAAACTGGAAAATTCTAGAGTAAATACTAAGTAGTCATGTGTGAAAAGTGGAATTTTTTTCAAGAAACCAAAGAGAAAAGGAAAATTTATACTGGACAAGTGATAGTTTTTATCGTATAGCTGTCAGTGAAATTTTGATATATTTTGCTTTGATTGAGAACATTAGTATAAAGGATATATATATATATTTTTTTTTTGGTTGATGTTTTCTTATTATATAAACGTAATTAAGGTATCATTTCCACTAGTTTGTGATATACTATACGTAATTCCTATGGACATATACTTATCAAATGACTTAGTGGCGTGTTTGTTTTGGAACTATTGATATAGAAATTGTAATGCCCCGGAAAATTTTGCTAAGCATTACGTCCTCGCTCAAGCTCGAAGTTGGGCACAAGAATGTTGAAAATTGTGAAAATGTATAACGCCTAAATTTCATGTTTGGAAGGTTGTATGGATATTTACAAGAGGGAAGAGATAGCTTGGAACAACTTGAAAATGTTTAAGGAAAGAAAACGACCTTTAGTTCACATGTCCAAACTTTAAACGATTATATATCCCAAGGTATAGTAAATTGAGCTATGACCTATATAAATTAAATCTCTTGAAGTCTCCTCTCCAACATTTCAAATAGTTCGGTGTTTCCATATTTCTTCAAAAGATTATGGATGTTTTCCTGAAGGCTGTCCGGTTAGAGAAATGAACTATGAACGTGGGCGCCGTAGGGACTGTGGAGTGGTGCCATACCACCTAGACCAAAAAAAGTACCATAGGTGCCGCGACGCTGTACAGTGGCACTGTGGGTGGGGTTTGGGGTTGGTTGGGGGGAGGGGGGAGGGACACTGACTTAAAAAAGTCGTCGGGCAGAGAGGCAAGTCATTCCTTTTTATAACTTTTGAGAGATATTGGGGAGAAAACTAGATAGGGTTCTACACCACTACCCGAGGTAAGATTTCCATCATAGTTTCAAATATAAAATGTTGTATTAACATCATTATTTAACACCTAAAATTTCTAAAATCCTAGGTTTTCATCAAGGATTTAAAGGACTTTCCAAGAACTCTAAACCTAGGATTTTTGAGAGCTAATAATTTCTGTCACGCCTCGAACCATGGCTTGACCATAACACAACACTCAGTGCTTGATTGCATGTGACCGAGCGAAGCACATGGTTGGCTGAATCAACATGGGACATATACTGATGCGGAATGTAATATATAAGCATGCTGAGCTGCTGAAATGTCTAACTGAATAATCATAAATGCGGAATAAATCTGACGTGTAAAAACGTAGCCAACATGGCTAACATAAAAGCCTATGAAACACTGACTAATTGAAATTGAAACATACTGATAGCTGAACTAAACAACAGAAGTATAGTCATAAGTGTTGGCATTAGCTAGACTAATGCGTATGTGAGTTTTGATGATTGACAAAGTTTCACGATAAACAAAAGGTGAACAATGATTGATACCTTAAAGAAGACAAACCAGGTCTAGAAACATGTGAGAATGCACAAGAATGAATTGAACAAAGCTAGACATCTGGTTGAATGTAGCAAAAGTTCAAAACAAAGAGTAATGTCTGAATAAGTAAAATGCAACGTGCACGGAACTAGTTCAACGACATGATCTACTACAAAGAGACAGTTTGCAAGCAATGCACATGAATTAGGCTTACAAAAACATTCCATCAGAAACCGATAAGCAGACAAGCACAATCCAAAAGGAGAGAATGAGGTGACCTGGCCACAGAGTTGTTTAGTGTATATAATGAAGAATGATGGACTGAATAGAACAACTGAACAAGGCAGCACAAAGGAGAGTAGATGACTCAGTCAAAAGTGTAGTTTAAATGTAAAAGTGGAACAAGCACGACAACATGTTCTATATCCAAGAGTCATCAGATGCACTGGAGGAATGACTCAGCAGTGAGGAGAGGTGAAGTAACTCAGACTCAGAAGACATTTTTAGAAGAAAGAAATTGTTTAGCCAAAATCAGAGTAAGTCAAGATTGAAGACATGACCGACACAGAGCTACAAATGATCAATGAAACAAGTCTGTCAACATGTTCCATCATCCATACCAAAAGCAGACCCAAGAAGAAGTCAGAAGTATGAACGAGAAAGGGATGATGTGTTACACCTCAAAAATTCCAGATGTGTTGCCTTGTGGATAGGCTAATGTGAGCTTAAGGTAATTATGAAATCCTTATGAGATTAAGGGAAGCATTAGATAGCTTAAAGTGTATACTATGAGAGTTTGAATTTATATGAATATATGAGCCTAAGTTCGTTGAAGGAAGTGAAATGTAAGTCGTGTTTGGAAAGGTTTCCGCTATAATTGAGCCAATGTTTATTTAGAAATATCTTGAGGGGCTACTGTAGGGCCTATTATGTGGTTAATGAAGTGTTATATAAGTGTCAAGAAGGTTCCACGAGGATTGAAAGTCAAACGAGTCGACGAGAACGAAAGTTGAAATTTTTCCAGTTGTACGACCATTTGTACGGACCGTATAAATTATACGGCCCGTATAATGGTCCGTAGGTTTGTTCCAGAGAAGGGTGTGTCGTGGTGGTATTATACGGCCTGATTATATGGACCGTATAAATTATACGGCCCGTATAATAGGCCGTATAAATTATACGGTCCTGGTCGGGTTAGAATTTTTATTTTATAACATGGACGACCCTTGCTCATTTTTCATTCCCACATTTCTTCTACACTCTCTAAAGCTCCAAAACCCTTCTCCCAACATATTTTACCCAAACCCAAGAGATTATAAAGATTAAAGAGCAAGAATCAAGTGTTCATATGTTAGAAGGTTTCCTAGGGTTGGTAGATTTCAAGAAAATACTTGGGCATTGTAGCTAGGGTTTTTGCACAAGTTGATAGCTGCTCCAAAGCTTGTTTCTATGGGATAAAAAGGTTAGTTTCCATGCTTATTTCATGTTAATGAGAATGTTTGGTTGTAGCAAAACTTGGGTAGAAGAAGAAGGTAGAAAATGAAGTCTAATTGCAGCTTTTAGGATGTTTATGAGTAGTAACCTATATTGAGACATGATTCTTAGTATGATATGAATATAATCATGTTATGGAAGGTAATAATGGTGATGAAGAAGCGTTATATGAAAATGTGTTAAAATGGGTGTGGAGTTATTGGTATAAGTTGAGCACACGGATAGATTTTTAAGGTTTAATGGAATATGATTGCTTGATTATGATATTGTGAGTGTATTATGGATGTTATTATGGTTGTTGGGAGTTGTTTTGTAAAATGGTGGAAGTTGACGAAATAGGGGAAATCTTTTGCCCAATTTTCATTAGATCATGAATTATTACATTTGAATTTAAGAGTATCATTAAAGCTTAACCATGGTATGAATCCTTCTAAATGTAGATTATTCAAGCTTCAACGGTGAACGTTAAATAGTTAAGAAGACGAAGAGGTATGTAAGGCTAACCCTTCTTTCAATAAGGCATGGTTCCTTGGCTATATGTATACATATCCTTTCATGAGTTCTATAATGTCCTCCAAATGATTCTATCTCTAAAGCTACTAAAGCTCACGATCCTCGATACTTTCATGATTCCATTGCGCCTCTTATATGATAGTTGATCCTCCAAGGACAGACGTAACGAAAACGATGATGGTAACGATGTTGATGATACTTATGGGCTCTTATGTATACGTGTCTAAGTATGTATGACTATTATGTAACACCGAGCTTATATGATCGGGTATGATACCTATTGCGTACACACCACTGCAGTTGGGTACGGACAACACTGAGCCTTGGTAGGGCCAGGTATGTATACTCACCGAGCCTTGTTATAGCCGGGTATGTAAACCACCGAACCTTCATGGTCGGGTATGATATGTATATGGTATGGTTACGAGTATGAATATGAATATGAATACGAATACGAATATATATGTATGTATGTACACGAGTAAGCATTAGAAATGGAAGGTCACTATAAAAGACAAGTAAGTAGATACGATGAAAGCCACTAGAGGTACAAATGACTCTATTACCTCCTGATTCTCCCATCTTATGTTATTTATTGCGCTGTCTATTATGCTCCTACTATGATGTTGATTATGCTTTACATACTCAGTACATTATTCGTACTAACGTCCTCTTGTTTGTGGACGCTGCGTCATGCCCGCAGGTGGACAGAGAGACAAGCTTGATCCATAGATTTCTTATTCGATGGATCGCATGAGGAGCTCCATTTCATCCGAGCTGCTGCTTTTGGGTATTATTCTTTTGTGTACATACATATGGGTATGGAGGGGTCCTGTCCAGCCTATACTATGTTACCTACTCTTCTTAGAGGCTCGTAGACAGTTGTGTATGGTTAGATGTCTTGTAGCCTTGTCGGCTCATATTTTGTATATCATTTTGATAGCCTCGTCGGCTTGTGTATATGGATATGGGCATTGTTATTGACGATGATATAAATGTATTGTTGCCCAATGAGATTAGCACTATTGATGTATGTAAATTATGAGTAAGCCATGTGGCTCACCTAGATGTGAATGAAAATGTACGATAAGAGGTGCCCGGGTGGGTTAGCACCGGGTGCCCGTCATGGCCCTCCGATTGGGTCGTTACATGATGAGACAGGTTTGAGAACATGTTCTATCTCAGACAGTGCATAGATTCAGAGGCAGATGAACTAGGTGGATGAAACAGGTTCATGAACATGTTCCAGGACAGGTCCTACAGCAACTAGTATTTTCAAAATTATGGAAAGAACTTGACGGTCAAGTATGAAAGATTCCTTGCCATATTTGTAGGGATTAGTAAGCCTTCTATAAGGAAAAGAAGTTGACTTAACAAGGAAAGAATCCAAGTACAACACAAACCCTACGTGCGTGTTATTGACTGACTAGGTAAGGGTTTGTGCTCAACCGACCCGCAGAGCATAATGTTATAAATACCCAGGTCTTTCCAAAAAGAAGTTTGTGCACCCACAAAGAGCGAGTTCACGCTATCAAAAGATATATCTAGTGATATTTGGCACAAATATCGATATTTAGCGTCACTTTACATCTCGTTGTTAGCACTTTAATCGCATTTTCTATGATGGAATCATTGTAACCAAGCTTATGATGGTATGTTTGGTGTATTTAGGTACAATGAAGACAAATGATGGAAAACCGAGCAGTTTTGGCTGAATTTGGAGGAAATTTCGTGGACATGAGGTGATGAGAGGATCGCGTGACACTTAGAGAATTTTGGGCAACTGAAGGAGGTCACGTTCAAGCCCGCATCGCGGATTCAACAATCACGTGTCATGCCCGCGTCGCAGGCCAAAGACAGATGAAACAAGCTTCTGAACTTTGTCTAAAACACGTTGTCCCGCGTCGTGGGTGCAACAAGGGCATACGTCCAGCTTTCTCAATCAGAATAGGATTTGGTCAAATTATTTTAGGCTTAACCCTAGACTATAAATAGACGTTTTTATCATTGTAAATGACGTGCAGGGATTTTCTTGAGACTTGTAAGCTGTCGTCTTTATTTTCTCTCTCTAGGTTTATTTTATTTTCTTCATTTCAACCCTAGATTATTCATGAATTCTTGTTCTTCATCTAGAATCATGAGTAGCTAAACTTCTTAATTCAAGGGTTGTGGCGAAAGACATGATAGTCGGTTTGGCGACAATTTCTATCGATTAAATTTCCATATTTTTGGGTTGCTTATTTATTCTTGATCTTAATTGTTTAGTTATTAGATCACTAATTAAGCACTATCTGTGGCGTGTGAATTGAACTAGGGATAGGGAATTTGCATGTGTAATAAGAATAAATAAGGCTTGTTCAATATAATTATTTCGCTAATGAGGATAGGAATATATCCGTTAGCCTTGCTTAGTTGAATATGGAGAAGTAAATGCATTCTTGTTACCTTTGGTGACCTATACAGGCTTGTGAGCAACGGAAGATACTCATAAAGTTATAATTAACCCGTCAACTAGTAACCCAGGAAATAAGATAGGTAGAATTGGCAGAAGATCAACTAGATTGTCGAAAGCCATGACCACGAACTTTCTCTCATCTAATAAACCTTACAATCTTCGTCATAAGTTTCTTAGTCAAAAAACACTTATATTCATTTGTTATTTTCAGTTTTAATTTAGTTACAACAAACACTTTGATTGTCATAGTTACAACGGAATTTGAATTAGTTGAACAGTATAAAATCTAAGTCTCTATGGGTACGATATCTGGACTTTAAAATCCTATATTTCTTGTACGACCGCGTATACTTGCGTGTGCATTTAGAAGCAACAAGTTTTTGGCGCCGTTGCCGGGGACTTAGGTAAATTACTGTTTTTCTAGTTTGGATTTTTGAATTTCTATTCAAGTTTTTACTTTGGTTCTTTGGTTGACTTGTGCTCCTCAGGTGTATTCTCTTGTTTATGCCAAACACTCGAATTCAAGGAAAAGCATTAGTTGACTTTGACCCAGAAATTGAACGGCCATTACACAAGCAGAAAAAACTAGCGGACGACGAGCGTGATCTTGAGTTGGTTGACAATCTTGGAGTTGATAACAGGGAAGTTGTCTGAGTTCCTGCAAGAGTTGCTGAGACGGAACAAGAACAACGTGTTCTTTTGTCCAGTTATGCTAGACCTAGTCTGGCAAATACTTCTAAGGATATCGTCAAGCCTGATATTACTGGAAATTTTGAGCTGAAAGAAGGAACAGTGCAGTTGGTGTAGAATACGTGCCAGTATATGGGTAAGGCTCATGAATACCCGCATAGGCACTTGATGACATTTGTGGAGTTGAGTGAAAATTTTCAATATAAAGATGTCTCCGACGATTATGTGAAGCTGGCCTAGTTTTCGTTCTCATTGATTGGTGAAGCAAAGGATTGGTTGACAATCTTCCTGCTAGTTCTATTACTTCGTGGGAGATATTATCGGGCAAATTCATCGATAAATTCTTCTCACCAAGGAAAACAAAAGAGCTGAGAGGAAAGATTGCCACCTTCACTCAGAAAGACTTTGAATCTCTACCATAGGCATGGGAGAGGTATAAGGGTTACTTGCGAGATTGTCCACATCACATGCAGCCGAAGGAGATCATTAGGAACTATTTCGTAGAAGGGCTAAGGCTTGAATCGAGAGCCTTGTTGAATGCTTCAGCTCAGGAATAGATCTTGTACAAAACATATGAAGAGATGGAGGCTCTTCTTGAGTTAATGTGTGAAGGTGATCATCAGTATCAAGAACTGAGTCGATCAGGGATGCCATAGAAAGCCCCTAGGATTTTTCAAGTAAATGATGTTGCAGCTATTCGGGGCGATATTGGGACACTTCTTCTTACGAGGGCGCTTCCTCATATTCAGCAGATCCAACCAGTTCAACATATTCAACAAGCAACATGCGAGAGTTGTGGTGAGCCTCATGCTTATGTTAATTGTCCTCTGAATCCAGAATCAGTCTATTATGTAGGGCAACATAATCGTGGTGGTGGAAATCAGGGAAATTATTTTGGAAACAATTACAATCCGCAATACAGAAAACATGACTTCTACATGCAGAACAATTATCAGAAGCCCTAAGCTCAGATAGCTGGAAGTTTGGTGGAAGAAATGTTGAAGCAATTTTTAGCTCAATAGCAAGCTGTTCAGCAGCAAAATCAGAAAGTGCAGAGCGAGATGCAGAAATCTATTCCTGAGCTCGAATGTCAAGTCAGGCAGATGGCAATTTCTCGAAATGTCAGACCACAGGGTGCTCTTCCGAGTGATACTGAAAAGAATCCGAAAGAATGCAAAGCAGTCACCTTGAGGAATGACAGAGAACTTGAAGAGGTACCACCAAAGAACAAAAATAAGGTAGATACTGAACTCATTCCTGCCCAAAGAACTAAAGCTGAAAAGAGTCGTGAGAAAGTCATGTAACAGTCCGAACGTGTAGGGATTAGACCACCTCCACCGTTCCCGCAACGCTTTCAGAAATAGAATTAAGAGATGCAGCCTATAAGAAATTTCTTGACATATTGAAGTAGGTACACATCAACATTCCTTTGGTATAGCTCTTGCAAGAAGTTTCGAAATATGCTAAGTACATCAAAGATGTTGTCGCAAATAAGAGGCGCTGGACAGAATTTGAGACTGTGGCACTTATTGAGTAGTGCAGTTCTAGAGTGAGGAGCAAGATTCTACCAAAGCTGAAAGATCCATGCAGTTTCACTATTTCCATCATTATTGGTAATATTGAGGTTGGGCTGACATTGTGTGATTTGAGTGCTAGTATTAATCTGATGCCCACCTCTGTGTTCCGAACGTTTTGGTTGGGTGAGCCAAGGCCAACAACAGTCACTTTGCAGTTAGCTGATAGATCTCTTGCATATCCCGATAGTATAATTGAAGATTTTCTCGTGAATGTGAGCCCTTTATTTGCCCGTTGATTTTATTATCCTTGATTACGAGGCAGATAAGAATGTCCCTCTCATCATGGGAAGGGGATTCTTAGCGACTGTTGATGCGGTTATTCGAGTCAGAGATGGGAAGATGTCTATGATAGTTGATGGGCAAGAAGCTACTTTTGATATTTTCAAGGCTACTAAGCTTCCACCCCATTATGAGGAATTGAAGATGATTACAGTTGTGGAGCCTGAGCTCGTGAATGCAGAGTTAGATCACTTTGTAGCTTCTCGAGATCCTTTGGAGATATCATTGGTGTATGGTGAAGACTTGTGGACGATGAGAAAGTCAAGAAGTGTCTTTAGATTCTTGACACGTCTTGTGCATATCTGCAAGCCCACACACTATTTCAGGAGTTAGACAGACCGGAATCATGAAAAAAGCCGAAACCATCTATTGAGGAAGCTCTCGTTCTGGAGCTGAAGCCATTACTATCTCATTTGCGCTATGCTTTCTTGGGCAGTGGTGACACATTGTCCGTAATCCTTTCTACTTATTTTTTTGATGTGCAGGTTGAACGTGTGTTGCGAGTACTAAGAGACAGAATCCGAGCCCTTAGGTGGACTATAACTGACATCTGAGGCATCAACAGTTTGTTTTGCATGCATAAGATATTATTAGAGGAGGATAGCAAGCCCAGTGTTGAAAGTCAGAGAAGGATGAACCCAATCATGAAAGAGCTGGTGAAGAAAGAGGTGATTAAGTGGCTTGATAGCTGCATTAGTTATCCCATCTCAGATAGCAAATGGGTGAGTCCTGTACAATGTGTTCCCAAGAAAGGGGGTATGGCTGTGGCGAAAAATGAGAAGGATGAGCTGGTACCTCAGAGAACTGTTTTTGATTGGAGTATTTGCATTGATTATCGGAAGTTAAACACCGCCACCAGAAAGGATCACTTTCCTTTGCCTTTCATGGACCATATGTTAGATCGATTGGCTGGGCATGATTATTATTGCTTTCTGGATAGTTATTCAAGTTACAACCAAATTAAAATTGCACTAGAAGATCAAGAGAAGACCACTTTCACATGTCCATATGAAATTTTCGCAATTCAGAGGATGCCTTTCTGTTTATGTAATGCTCCAGGTACGTTGCAGATATATATGATGGCTATTTTCACGGATATGATAGAAAATTATGTGGAAGTATTCATGGATGATTTCTCAATCTTCGGAGATTCTGTTGATGATTGTTTGAGCCATCTTGATGCCGCGTTGGCTCAGTGTGAAGAAACTAATTTGGTGCTTAACTGGAAAAAAGCCATTTCATGGTTCGGGAAGGCATTGTTCTCAGACATAATGTGTCAAGCAAGGGCATTAAGGTTGACAGATCTATGATCGAGGCAATCAAAAATTTTCCACCACCCGTGTTTATTCGGAGAGTACGCAGTTTTCTTAGGTATGCAGGCTATTATCGACAGTTCATCAAGGACTTTTCTAAGATTGCAAATCTGATGTGCAAGCTTCTAGAGAAAGATGTGAAGTTCATATTAAATAAGGCCTGTCTGAAGGCTTTTGACGAGCAGAAGGTGAAGTTAGTGACTGCACCTATTATCATTGCACCTGATTAGACTCTGCCATTCGTGTTGATGTGTGATGCATGTGATTTTGCTGTGGGGGCCTATTTATTATGCTAGCAAGACACTTGATGCAGCACAGATGAACTATACAGTCACAGAGAAGGAGTTATTGGCAGTTGTTTAGGCCTTTGACAAATTTCGATCTTATCTAGTGGGGACGAAAGTGATTGTCTATACTGATCACACTGCTTTTGGTATTTATTTGCTAAGAAGGATGCGAAGCCCAGACTTATTCGTTGGGTGTTTGTTACACCTCGGAGATTTCAGATTGTTGCGTTGTGAGTAGGATAACATGAGCTTAGCGTGAACATGAAGTCCTTATAAGACTGAGGGGAGAATTTGATAACTTTAAAGTGCGCACCATAAGATTTTGATGCCATATGAATAAGTGAAACTAAGTTTGTTGACGAAAAGTGGAATGCAAGTCATGTTTGGAAAGGTTTTCGCAATGATTGAGCTAATATTTATTTAGTAATGTCTTGAGGAGGGGCAATAAGGCCTCTTAGATGGTTAATAAAGTGTTATGCAAGTGACAATAAGGTTCCACAAGGATTAGAGGTTGAATGAATCGACGAGAATAAATATCGGGAAAATTTGGATTGTACGGCCACTTATACGGACCGTATAATTTATACGGCCCGTATAATGGTCCATAGAATATTTCCAGAATGGGGTGGATCCCTGGTGGGATTATACGGTCCAACTATACAGACCGTATAATTTATACGGCCCGTATAATTGGCCATATATCCGGGTCGGGTCAGTTTTCTTTTTTTGTTATATATGACCACCCTTGTTCATTATTTCATTTCCCACATTTTTCCCAAGTCTTGAAAGCCCTAAAACCTTCCTCCAAACATATTAACACAAATCCAAAGTGAAATCAAGGATCAAAAGGCCAATATGAAGAGACCTATGTGCCAAGAAGCTTGCTAGGGTTGGTGGAACTTAATACTTCATATGGTATTGATGTTGGAAACATCACTCTAGTGGAGTAAGCTGATCCAAGACTTGTTCTTAAGTGATTAAGGTACGATTTTGCATGTTTTACCTATGTTTAAGGTTGTTTGATTGTTATGCCATGTAGTTGGATAAAGAAAAGTGAGAATGGAGTGCAAGAATGAACTTGAGGATATTGTGAGCCATAGGTTGATTTGAATTACGATTCTTAACATGCTATGAGTATAATCTTGTTGTGGGTGATGCTAATAATGTTGAGGAGGTATTGTATGCAAGTGAATATTGTGTTATGTTGTAGCTATTGTGATGAATGATCTTGGAAAGGAGTTTTGAGGATTGGATAATGCTTAACTTGAATGAAGCCTCTTGATTTTGGTATTGTTAATTGTTGACACCCAATTTTGTCCCTCCTTTATTCCAATTTATTTCCTTGGGCTTTTAAATTAATTAAATCTAAATATTTTATTTTCTCTACTATTTACTGCTATTAATATCATTACTTTCATTTACTATTTTCTATCAACATTACTTTCGTTACTTTATCACAAATCTTTTAATAGCTCATCATCGTTTCATTTTCGGATTTTGCACTCGTTACAATTAATCTTACTTTATTAAATCCTTTAATTTCTACTAATTACTATTTACCTTCACATAATATACATTGTACTAGATATTAAATTAAAAGCCCAAGAAAGAATTAAGATTGAAGGAGAAAAGGCCACAATTTTCGGCCAAGAAGTGAGCCCAAACAGATTCCTACTACCCGCTACAACTCACCCGATCCAGCCCATCATTTAACCCGACCCGACCAGCCTTTTTCTTCAGCCCAACATCTCCATCCCTAAAACAAAAAACCCTCAGCCGCATACTCTTTCTCTTTCTCGTCTCTCTCCGTTCGTCCTTCTCCTCTTCCCCATTTTTAGCAAAAACCTAACCATCTTTAGCCCCAAGCAGTTTGTCTAACCATTTCCATATAAGATTTGTCCCCATCTTTTCTTACGGGCATATATCTGGTCATCAACAGATAGATTTTCCATTTTCGGTTTCGAATCATACGGTAATCTTCAAAGACCAGTTGGTCGAACCATCTTCGGAAATATCAAAGCCGAATCACGTGATCATCTGCTCTTTTCTCTGATTTCTTACTGACGAATCCTTAAAAAGTTTGAAACGTTCAAATTTTGAATGGGTTTTGACCCAATTTCGAAGGGTAGATTTTAAAATCCCGCCCAAAAACGAAGAACCCTAGTTTTCGTCTACTATAAAAGGACCTTAAGTCCATAGCCGAAAGGGGGGATTTTTTTGGATATTTTCTATTTTTCGTTATTATTCTAAATCTCGACTTGTTCGGACTCCGTTCTGTTTAGAGTTCGGTCAGTCGCCTAGAATCCCACCTGAAATACCTATACTTCCAATCGTTATATCCGGATACCCATTTGAACATTAAGCAATTCTACTTTACTGTTACTTTAAGATCGAGTGTAGATTCAAGACCTCGACGCCCCGTTCGCTGCACCTATAGCAGGTAAAATCATTATCTCTATTCCTATTTTGTCGTTCGTTGCTGTTAAGACAAATTCCCATATAGTACAAAACGTATTGTGTACAGTCCTTGTTGCTTTCTATTGATTAATGTGATTCTGTGAACATGAATGTATATGTTAAGTACAAAGCGCATTTGTTGAAGTTTATTTCATCTTTCGAATTTGAAGTGTTTGGCCGAAGCCTGAATCTAAAGTTTAGCCTTATCTCTTGAATTCTACCCGAAATGATAGTTGATAAGCATAAGTAGTTCCTTGGTTTAGATTGGTTTGTTGGTTGGTTTATCTTATATTGGTATGCACAAATATAGGATGAATAGTCTGCTTTTCATGTTTTTTCCATATCGATTTTGTCTCTCGAGTCTTTAGTCTGTTGAAGCAGTATATAGGCATATTGATAACTTGCACTTACTCGAAATCTGTTGTACCTCGTTTCTGTTGAGTGGACTGTTGCTTTCATTACTCCGCTTGATTTCCACTGCATTCTTTTCGCTTTTCGCTCAGATTCACGGCTTAGTTTGAAGCAGTTTATCTAGCTCATCTCTGTTTGGATTCTGCATTGGTCTTCATGCTAATTCATGTGATTAATGAATCTTAATGCTTATCTGCTGGACTGCTTGAATTAGAACAGATCAGAGTATCAAAATAGTCTATCAGGCAAACAAAATTGTCGTTTATACACTGTTTGACTTCTTCTGTAATCACTACGCCTTATCGCTCATTGATAGTATATCCATGCCGCCCCTGTTTAAAGGAAGTCATGCCTTAAGAATACTTGCTTAGCTGATATAATGAGCAGGGTGATTAAAAGAGAATATAGGAATTCTGGTTACAAGAATAAGAATATTACTGAATGCTTAAAGAAACAAAAGGAAAACTATTTCACTAATGGTACACCAGTCCTAGTACGTCTTCCACATTTTGTATTCTGAAAGTTTTGTTTTGATCTGTTAACCTCTATCTAGATGCGGTTTAATAATAAATACATTTTAAAGGGTTCGGATGAAAGATCTATACATGTTGGCCTATGTTTAAAGTTCAAATGTTTCCTTTAAGTTAAGAAGAAATTTGTTTCTGTTGAATCTAAGTACATTTGCATGTGATCAATTTACTCCAATTTCCAGAAAGCATAGAGAGGTTTTGGTTTAGTTGACTTTTTCTGGTTTGATCTCTTCTTTGCTCAGTCGTAACAATTTTCCTAGTTCGCACAGCGGTAACTTTCGTTTGAATGAGTATTCTTATTTCTGTTAAAAACATGTTCTAACCATTCATGTGCAAATCTGATCTTCTAGGTTTACTTGTGGTTAAATCGCAATTGGGTCCTTTTCGAGTCAGTGTTATCATCTAATGTTTTATCTGGTTAAAATGTCGACTATATTTCCTTTGATTCATCGTATGATAATTAGAATGCTAATCCTTTTCCCTTTCTTTTTTTGCATGATCACCACATGCGAGTCCGAGAGACTCGTTCCTCTCCCGCATCCGATGTTGGGCTAAAGCCCAACAAAATCCTCCTATTGGGTCAGCCTATCCGCAGCAAAGAAATACAAATGAATTTCCGGGGCGAAGCCCAGCAGCACAAAATGGAGTCCATAAAAGTGGTACAAAGGATCAAAGGCCTAACAACAACACAGCCACGAGCGAGCTCAAATAAAACGGGTCGAGCCCATTTAGCCTATTGCCTCTTTTATTTTATTTTTGTGCATTTAATTTGTATTGCATGACTAACTCTTTATTTTGTTTCATTTTCTTAGTTTAGATGGATCTTAGATGAATTAGTAATTTTAATTTAGCAAATGGGTATGAAGACTAATATTTAACGCCCTAGTTTCATTTTCTTCTTTTATATTAAATTATCTATAGTACTTATAATATTTAGCTATATCAAGACAATTGATTTTCAAGGACGTGAAACCATGAATATATACTTTAAGTTATATTTTCATTCCTATTATATTGAAGATCTTAAGATATTACTAATATGCAAACATAAAATCAAATATATTTTATAAATAACTCTCTAAGTTTTAAATTAATTATGCATGTTCCTAAAGAATAGTTAATAAAATAAAGAAAACTCTCATCAGCTATTTTGTATTTTGTCTATACTCCTAAAAATGCAAAGTAAAATCAATTAATATCTCGCCACTTGGATTATGTCAAATATTTATTAAAACACTACATAAATCTCACTTTCTTCTATTTATAATTTTCTATAAATCTTATTTTAATAGCACCACTATATTCCTATAACCTTAACAATATTTACAAACTATTTTATTTTCTATAATATTACATTTACACTTAGCCTAATTAATTCACCTAAGTCCGGTCGGATTAACCATTTTAATGAAATTTAGAGGATGCCTCATACCTTCCCTCTAGATTAGTTGAACCCGCACCTAGAATTTTGGTTTCGTAGACTTTAAAAAACAAATCAACTTTAGATAATTACTTTAGTTACCATAGGTGCCCTAATTCACCGTAAATAATTAGGTGGCGACTCTTAACTTTGAACAACCCCGGAATTACCCGGATGTTATAAGCTATTTTGACTTAGGTTAAAATAGGGTAAAACATTAATAATGTCATTGTGTTTGAGAGTTGTTTTGTAATTTGGTAGAAGTGGATGAAATAGGGGAAATGCGGCCCAATTTTCGTTAGCTCATGAATTATTCTAGTTTGAATTTAAGAGTGTTCTTAAGGCTTAACCATGGTATAAATCCTTTTAAATGTAGATTTCTCAAGCTTTGGAGATGAACGTTCAGTAGTTAAGAAGACGTAAAGGTATGTAAGGCTAACCCTTCTTTCTCAAGGCATGATCCCATTGATGTATAACTTCATGTGAAATCCATAGTATCTTCCATGATGACTTCAATTCTTAGAATCACTAAAGCTCCTAGTTCTTGATATTCTCATGATACTATTGGTTCCATCCTGCGATAGTTGATCCTCTAAGGAAAGATATAACGAAAGTGATGATGATGATGATGATGATGATGTTGTCAATACTTATATATATATCTCTATATATATATATATATATATATGGCTATCAAGGAACATCGAGCTTATATGGCCTGGTATGATATCTATTGCGCGTGCACTACTGCAGTTGGGTATGGATAACACTAAGCCTTGGTAGGGCCAGGTATGCATAACACCAAGCCTTGTCATGGTCAGGTATGTGAAACACCGAACCTCTATGGTCGGGTATAGTACTACTATATATGTAAGTGTATGCAATGGAAGGTTTCCATTAGAAAAAGGGTAAGTAAATAGGATGAACGTCGCTAGAGGTATAAAAGGCTCTATCATCCCTATGACTCTTCCATCTTATGTTACTTTTCATGCTTCTATTTTGCTATTGTTTATGCCTTACATACTTAGTACATTATTCGTACTGACGTTCTTTTGTTTGTGGACGCTGCGTCATGCCCGCAGGTGGACAGGGAGATAGACTTGATCCTTAGGCTGCTTATTCAGAGACTACTTAGAGAAGCTCCATTTGATTCGGAGCTGCAGTTGTTGGTACTATTGTTTTGTGTATATACATATGGGCGTGGCGGGGACCTGTCCCGTCTATATGATGTTACATGTTCTTCTTAGAGGCTCATAGACAGTTATGTATAGTTAGATGTCTTTTAGCCTTGTCGGCTCACATTTTTGTATATCATCTTGTTAACCTTGTCGGCTTGTGTATATGGATATGGGCATTGTTGTTGATGTTGATATGAAAGTGCTCTTGCCCGATAGTATTTGTATTATTGATACACAGATCGCGAGTTCGCCATATGGCTCACCTATTTATGGTTGTGAAAGTATGATGAGAGGTACCCCGGTAGGTTAGCTCCGGGTGCCCATCATGACCCTCCGGTTGGGTCGTGACAAAAGTGGTAGCAGAGCAGTTCCGTCCTGGAGTGTGTCTACGATCCGTGTCCAATAGAGTCTTATTTATGGGTGTGTTGCGCGCCACACTTATAAACAGGAGGCTACAGGCATTTAGGAATGAATGACCTTCTTTCTTCATAGATCGTGCGATAGAGCCATGATATAAGGATTTCTCTTTCCTTAACCGTGTGTTATGTCTTTCAGAAATACATGTAAAGAGGAAAGCTGCGATAGCCTAAAAGGGCAAGACAGTAGCAGAAAAGCGGGCTGAAAGAGTACCGCTAACGGATATAGAGAAAGCTGAGTCGCGAAATGCGGTTCAATCTCAGGCCTCTCACTCGTTGTATATTTCTGAGGAGCATGAGGGATTCTCAGCTCCAATTCCAGCACCCCCAGCTCCTCAACCAGAGGTTTTGGGCCAAGAGATGAAAGAGTCCATTCAATTATTGACTCAATTGGTTGCCGCGTAGGCCCAGCGGCAGGGTATGGGTTATGGCGATCAGGCTGTGAGTGCTAGAGCCCGTGATTTCATTAGCTTAAATCCTCCTAAATTCTTCGGGTCAAAGCCGGATGAGGACCCTCAAAACTTTATTGATGGAATGTTGAGGACACTTCGATTAATACATGCTTCCGACGTTGAATCGGTGGAGTTAGCATCTTATAGATTGCGGGATGTTGCGGTTCATTGGTATACGGTTTGGTTGTCTTCTAGGGGAGTCAATGCACCTCTCCCGGTATGGCAAGAATTTGTTGATGCTTTCCTTCGACATTACTTTCCCTAGAAGTTGGCGGGCTAGAGCTGACAAGTTCTTGAATCTTAGGCAAGAAAGTATGAGTGCCTTAGAGTATAGTCTTCACTTCAATTCTTTGGCTAGGTGTGCTCCGGCCATGGTAGCGGATATGGATGATCGAGTGGACTGATTTGTGAGTGGTCTAGGGCCACATTTGATGGATAAGTGCTTGACTGCGTCCCTTCAGGATAATATGGATATTTCTCGCATTCAAGCCCAAGCCCATGCCCAGAATTTGGAGGAAAGCCAACAACCGCAAAGAGGTGAGCTCTTGACAGAGGTTATAACAAGAGGGCTAGATCTTGCTCTTGACAGAGGTTATAACAAGAGGGCTAGATCTTCGGGCCCGACTAGTGAGTTTAAAGGAGGGCAAAGACAACAGTTTTCTAGGCATTCAGGCCATCCCATGACTAGTGCGCCTCCGCGATATACGGGCCAGAGATTTGATAGATCTATTCACTCTGGGCCAAGCCAGAGTTTTAGAGCTTCAGGTTCTCATCACAGGGGTGACTCAGGCCAGGCAAGATCGCCTATACCACGATGTTCCCAGTGCGGGAAGTTACGGCCAGGGCCAGTGCCGATTGGGTTTAGATGTTTGCTATACATGCGGTCGGCCAGGCCATATTATGCGTGACTGCCCCTCGATTAGTGGTAGGGTAGGATCTAGCCCTTAGGGTCGACGGCACTGGTCTTCATCATCTATATGACCTCGGGGCAAGGCTTTTAGACACCGAGTTAGTCGCGGTAGAGGGAGGAGGAGCTCCCGCTCTAGTGGTCCTCGGCACCGTATTTATGCTCGCGGCACGACAGGATCTTGAGTCTTCCCCTGATGTCGTCATAGGTATATTATCAGTATTTTCTCATGATGTATATGCTTTGATTAATCCAGGCTCCACCTTGTCATATGTTACTCCATATATTGCTGGTCGATTTAGGTTGAAACCGGAATCAATCAAACCTTTTGAGGTATCGACACCCGTTGGTGAACCGGTAATAGCTAGCTGAGTATATAAAAATTGTGTAGTTGTGATTTGTAATCATCGTACTATGGTCAACATTTACATGAGTTGAAAATGGTGGACTTTGATATTATTATGGGCATGGATTGGTTGGCTTCTTGCTATGCCAATGTCGATTGTAGAACAAAGATGGTTCGCTTCCAGTTTTCGAGAGATGAATGGAAAGGAAATACAACGTCTCTGAGAGGTAGGTTTATTTCCTATCTCAAGGCCAGGAAAATGATTGCTAAAGGTTGTATTTATCATTTAGTCCGGGTTCAAGATATAGAAGGTAAATCGCCAACTCTTCAGTCCGTCCCCGTAGTGAATGAGTTTCCGGATGTATTCCCGGATGAGCTTCCAGGCCTCCCTCCTGAATGGGAGATCGATTTTGCTATTGATGTGCTACCGGATACCAAGCCCATATCTATTCCTCCTTATAGAATGGCTCCCGCAGAGTTGAGAGAGTTGAATGAGCAATTAAAGGATTTGCTTGAGAAAGGATTTATTAGGCCTAGTTCTTCCCCGCGAGCACCGTGTTATTTGTAAGAAGAAAGATGGCTCCCTGCGAATGCGCGCATTGACTACGGACAACCGAATAAGGTGACAATCGAACAAATATCCGGCTCCAAGGATTGATGACTTATTTGATCAATTACAAGGTGCCAAATGGTTTTCAAAGATAGACTTGATATCCGGGTATCATCAGGTGAGAGTTAGGGAGGAAAATATTCCTAAAACAACCTTTAGAACAAGATATGGTCATTTTGAATTTCGGGTAATGTCATTTGGGCTAACAAATGCACCGGCAGTATTCATGGACTTGATGAACAATGTGTTCAGGCTTTTCTTAGATTTATTTGTGATTGCGTTCATTAATGATATCCTGATATATTCTTGGTTCGAGGCAGAACATGCGGATCATTTACGTACCGTTCTTAGAGTTCTTCAGACTCGAGAGTTATTTGTAAAATTTTTATATGCGAGTTTTGGTTGAATTCGGTGACATTTTTGTGGCATGTTATTTTAGCCGATGGTATTCGGGTGGATACCCAGAAGATTGAGGCCGTGAAGACTTCGCCAAGGCCTACAACACCTACGACGGTTCGTAGTTTCCTGGGCTTAGTAGGTTACTACAGAAGATTTGTAGAGGGTTTTTCTTCTATCTCTGCACCACTAACTAAGCTAACTTAGAAAGAAAGCAGCTAAATTTCAATGGACGGATGCTTGTGAGCACTATTTCCCGGAGTTGAAGAGTAGATTAACTTCTGCCCCAGTCCTGACACTTCCAGAGGGATCGGAAGGCTATGTTGTCTATTGCGATGCTTCAGGCATTGGGTTAGGATGTGTGTTGGTGTAGCATGGTAAGGTTATTTCTTATGCTTCAAGACAGTTGCGAAAACATGAGAAAAACTATCCAACCCATGATCTTGAGTTAGCTGCGGTGATTCATGTATTAAAGATGTGGAGACATTATTTGTATGGTGTCCATGTGGATATCTACACGGATCAAAAGAGCCTTCAGTATATTTTCAAGCGTAAAAGAATTGAATTTACGGCAGAGGCGATGGCTGGAGTTGTTGAAAAATTATGATGTTAACATTCTATAGCATCCCGGGAAGGCGAACGTTGTAGCTGATGCTCTTAGCCGCAGATCCATAGGTAGCTTATGTGATGTTCAACTAGAGAAAAGAGAGTTAGCTCGTGAGCTCCAGCAGCTAGCTAGCCTAGGAGTTCAGGTAATGGACTCGGGCAATATGGGAGCTACCATTCAGAATTCAGCTGTTTCGTCATTAGTAGTTGAGGTGAAAGAGCGCCAATACGAGGATCCTATACTATTTCATTACGAAATACACTTCTCGAGAAGAAAAAGTCTTCCTTCGAGATTTCTGGAGATGAAGTTCTCTGATATCGAGGCAGGTTGTGTGTTCCCGATGTTGCAGGGTTGCGTCATCAAATTTGAAAGAAGCCCATTGTTCCCGTTATTCGGTTTAGCCCGGAGCAACAAAAATGTATCATGACCTTAAATCCATATATTGGTGGAATGGGATGAAGAGAGACATAGCAAAATTCGTGGCCCAATTGTTACACCCCGGATAAATTTTCATTCATGCGTGGAATCGAATAAATGAAGGGAAAGGATTACGGGTATCGAATCGATGAAGTGTCGAATTAGTTTGAGAAGGACCCGTACCATATAGGACTTAGAATTCGTCAACGGCCCAAGAAAGATCGCTTCCCCCGAGAGCGCACTTCGGCTGTGTGGCGACCGCGGAAGGACATCGCGTAGTGCCGGAGAAGTGGTTCTCCCGGGACCACCCGCGACACAAAAGCGACTCGCAGGGAATGGCCCCATGTAGGTCGCATTTGGTCCACCGGGAAACCCCTTCTCCAACTGCGCGCCGGGCGCTCGGGGGGCATGCGACCGCTGTGTGTCGCTGTCATCCGATTGATTTTTGG
>NC_081345.1:75753741-75761489 GCF_029784015.1 Lycium ferocissimum
TACTCCCGATATGGTCCAAATTGATCCGTTTCTCGTTCGCTTATGTTGGACTTTTTATTTATGTTTTGTCCGCTAACCAATGAGTATTATGACTATCTTTCCGAATCCAATATTATTCCGACCTCCCGGAACGACTCGGGATACTGCTTCCGATATGATCCGATTATTCCGATCCGACTCTATCTTCCGAACTACTTCGCCTTGATTACGTTCCGTATGTTGGTCCGTCCGTATACGGTTTCTCCGGATCCGTTCGTGACGACTCAACGCTTCCTTCATCGCGCCCGGGCCAGTTCCCGTGATTCGCGCACCTCACCGCATTGCTCACCGCGTCCCGAGCTGCGCGGCCGGATCCGTCCGTATCCGATCCGGATCCGATTATGATTATGATCCGATTATGTGATATTATGGGGATGGCGCGACGGGATGGCATTTGATCCGATTCGCTCGTCCACCGCGTCCCGTACGACGAGGCCGGTTCATACGCGTCCCTATTAAAGGGCCGGATCTCGTCTCAGATGACGGGATCCGATTTATATGTCCGTTCGCATATGATTATGACTCGCATGCATAATTCTCGTCCGTCGGGCGTTCGTACGTCCGATATGGATCATGACTTCGTGTCACTTTTCCGAAAATCCGATTTGGACTCGACTGTCCGACACATTGCAGACGTCTGATCGATTCTGATTCTGTCTGCCACACATTTGAGATCTAGTTCTGTTTGAGACTCCGTCTGTACGCTCTGCAAGTCCGACTCCGCTACGAATCCAATTCTGTCCGCTCTATCTCTGTATTTCCGTCTGTTGCGATTTTACATATCTGATTCTGGTTATTTTAATTATGTATGTTATGTTTCCGCTTTACATACTCGGTACATCTCTCCCTCGCACGACCCCCTTGCTTCGCGCGGCCGTGTTACATGCCCACGCGTCGCACGCGCGCACGGTACGCCGCCCTTAGGATATTCCGTCGTCGGAGAGCTCCTTTTTGATCCCGAGCCGATACTTTTGGTATATTTTCTTCGTTGTTCATATGTTCGTATATACGGCTATTTGGGTACGGCGGGGGCCCCGGCCCCGTCTTCTCGATTCTCGTTCGTATGTTAGAGGTCCGCGTACATGTTTGGGATATGGGTTGTCACCGTTCGGTAAGTATGTGCGAGTTTGCGACTTCATTCGATATAATAGCCTTAACTAGCTTCCGCATGTGTTTCCGTACGTGTATATATGTATATGTATGTTCGAGCGATGCACCTTATATCTGTATGGTTTTGTGTATGTTAAACGCATTAGCTATTTGGTATATCGGATCTGTTAGGTAGGTACGTACGGGTGTCCAAGTCGGACACCAGTCACGGCCCACGGGGCTGGGTCGTGACATTACCCTCACGAGAAATCTGTCCAAACGCTCTTCAAATCGCCTCCAAGATGCTAAGGAAATGTAATATATGAATGGAAGGAATAAGGGTTTCCAAAAGTTTTTAAATTAGAAAATGTCCGTTGCCGCCATGTCACCCGTTTGCTTTTCCTGGCCGATCCGTTTTTGTCACCGCACACCAAGACGTTCTGGTGTCTTCCAAACTTGGAATCGACACTCGGAAGCATCTCGGAACCTCCCGAACATAAACCAAATATGTAAATATACATAAAAACGCGCTACGAACGTACTCGTGGCCTCGGAATTCCCATCGGAGATCTCATTGACCAAGTCAACCCCGATACCTCAAAACTAACTTTCCAACCCAAGTCCCAAAATACACCTGATTGCATTGGGAACCAAACCGAAAAATGACTATTCGGACCTCTCGGAATCAAAGGATATCCGAAAAAGGTCCATTTACCCAAAAGTCAACTATGAGTCAAATCATTCTCACTTAAATGCCAAATTTTCCAAAAGTCACATCAAAACTCACTCCAATGCCTAGGGAATCGTGCCACATGTCCCCGCGGGTCAAAATGGTACTAATAAGGATCAGGGACGGGTCAACGGGGCAAAATGGTCAAAAAATGCAATGACGACCGAACAGGTCGTTACATTAGATACCAATTAAACAATCGCTCGTCCTCGAGCGACAAGGAAGAGAACGGGGAAAGATACCTGAGCTCGCAAAAAATGGGGATATCTCGAATACATATCGAGCTTCTCCTAATAGGAAAGATTCTCATCGGACAAAACTGAATCCTAACGAATGGTATTGGAACCATCAGAATGGCACTTCTTCAACATAGAAACATGGAAGACCGGATGAAAACCTGACCGGCCTGGTGAAAAACTAACTCATAACACGCAGGATCAATACAACGGATAGTCTCAAACTGGCCAATACACCTCGGGCTCACTTTCCTTCCTTCCCACGTCGCATGACACCCTTGTCGGGTGTAACATTCAGTTTAACCTGATCGCTCACCTTACCAGTCACTACTCTCTAAACTTAGCTCAAGCTCCAATTTTTATATCTTCGTATTCAAATTTTCCTCACAACTGATCCTCGAATAAACGAATTGCTTTTGCTCGAATCCTCTGATTCGATAAAATCGCAATTCTGAACGCGACCAATAGGCCCTACAAACACTTCCCCAAACCAACGCAATCCTTGGAAACAATGCCACAAACCATAGCCTATTCTGAACCGGGAAGATATTCTAATTTCATTAACCTTTCCTTTGCACTTGCTAAAGCCATTTCCCGCACCGCTATTTCTTTGAACACCTGAACACACACACCATAAACCTGATACCATGACTTACTCTCGTCAGAAAGAATCCTTGAGTTATCTGAGTTCTCTACGTAATTCCATCAAAACTAATCTTATTGACAGCTAACTTGGCTAGTTCCAAGTCTTCTTAAACCTTCAAATCACAATACAGGAACCATACCATTGAATATATCGCCAGCAAAGTCCGTCGAAACTCAACTGGTCACTATAAAGACCTCTCGCACAACAGTTCCTCTTCAAATCTAAACTAAGCTCATTGTAAACCATTATTCCATCCAAGTAACTGTTCTCAGAGAATATCATAAAATCCACTAGAAAGCCTCGACAAAACTCGGTAAATCTGTCATACCTCAAATCGTAACTGAAACGCATCGAATCTTTAAATATCTTCCTTGAAATATAACCATAGACCATTAAGCTTAACTCGAACTATGCTGACCCTGAATGAAAGAACAACTCTCAAATATCACCAATAGTTATTTGAACTGACTCCGAAATTCCGAAACCAATCACAGTCCTATCGCACATCTGTGGCGGCCAATTCTAATCTTTTCCTCATGCATAACAAATCATATCTATCACTCTCAACTCCACAAGTTGAGTCTTATCCACTACTTAGTACCGAAGAACTATACCTTATGATTTCAATCTTCAAGTTTCTCAACCTTTACCTGATATGTAAATCCGATACAACCCCAAACCTTTCTACGTAAAACCCGTAGCCTCATATAATACCCCTTAGCCATAGAATATCTTGATGTAACACCTCGATATGCCCATAACAATTCTGAAAGTATCAAATCTTACAACTACCGCTCTAAACCTCACACAATTTTCCTCATATCACTTAGTCCATTTCTGTAGACTTCTTTCTTAAGCTCACACAACAATCACATCTCATCTGAATATGCAAGACAATAATGCCACAACCTAAATAGACTCAAGTAATCCCAAGATGTACCTCATTCTTGCCGACTCATGATCAACTATACCTTTTATCGACTTCTCAATTTCCCAATTTTTAATCAATTCACGATTACCGATACCATAATCAATCCTCGAATCCACTCAATCGAACACCGCATAATCATAATTTTTGCAAGCTAGCCGAATAAATCTTGGAGATAGGATCATACCACACACTCTGCACATTAGAGTTTCTTAACGCTTATAACTCTAAATTGAACACTCTCTAAATCTAGGGTATCACCTAAAAGTGTTACCAATATCCTCATGTATCCAACTAAATCGTCCTTGCCTGAATTGTCCTACCCAATCTCCAAAATGTTTTCCCAAACTTAACTCAGCTAATCCATCGTTGATCTACCATTTCAAGCATCCTTGTTTACCAACCTCTACTCAAAATCCTTAAATTTTCTAGCCCTCAAAGAATTACCTCTTACCTCATTTATCGAATCTGAAGCCTCTAACCACTCGCACGACTATCCCTTATATTCAATCACATAAGCCGAATATAACACCACTAGTAGAGGGATCTAGTTAAATTTACACAATGAATACAAGGCCCCCAACCTTAGTCCAACATTAGGTGCAACACCTGATTAACCCTTCTGAGTACTAAACTCTTAAACTAGCCCAACACTGAGAATCACTCCATTAGACAATCACTGGCCCTATCAGCTCACGACACAATTGAAAATTTTAATTCATCCTTAAACTCTCATGCCCACTCTACACTAAACAATCGTAACCAATCTCTCACATCACTAGTTCTTGCTTCAATAATTTCCTTTCTGCCCTTAACCTTGAAGACACCAATCAACCTCATCGGTCACACCTTTTACTGAAGGTTATGATATAATGCCACTGCAATCCAACATGACTCAAGTACCCATATTACCTCACCCTAAGTCTTACGAAACTTAATCCCTGAACCCGATAGAAAGATGCCTCATTGTAATCCTTCAGTTCTCGTATTTCATTTCAAATCACTTTTATCACTATCGACCAACAAACACTCAAATCCACTCAATCCTCTAAACTAATCATCCCTCTAAGCCGAATGAACCACAACCAATATCAATACTACTCCTCAAATCTAAGTGTAACATCCAGTAACTCCCCAAGTCATTAACTCATTGCATATGCCCATAATTGAAGTCATTTCCATTAGTCGATTACTAGCTCCTCAGAAGCTTACAACTCGCCTCAAGTTTACCGATCAATCGATGTGCCCATAACATTCTCTTTATAGCTGAGTAGTCTTTTAACACCAACGAGCCCATAACAAGTGACCCTTAGCACCAGTCACAACCTTATCCTGACAGCCATGTCAGTAACTAATTTTTCCCTTCCCAATCTCATGAAAACTACCAATGTCTAAGATATTCTATGAAGTCTCACTCCGCTTCATGCTTTCCACAAAAGTCTTCCTTTATGTCCCTTATTGTCAACTTCTTTTATTTATTACCCGAGATCACAATACGTTTGCCTAAATTCGATGGTCATTACCGAACTTACACTTGTTCTCACATATCAACACCTAATACTTTACCGCTACTGAAACATCGACCCACGATTGTTACACCAGTATCATGTACACTATCATAAGGCCTTGACGACGCTAAAGTTTTTCCCAAACCGATCATATCATCGAGCAACCCACTTATTATTAAGCCATCAATAAACTTTGTCACTTCCAAGCAACCCAACGCTAAAACATCGAGATCATGTAACCCTCTGAACTATCTTTCCCATTTCCCACGAATTCCTACAATAAACGAGTCTAATCGCCACTCCATACAACAACAGAGTCTAATCGGCACTCCACACAATTGAATCCTTAGGCCATGCTAGAGACTGAACTTGATCACGTGCCCGAATCAGAATAACACATCTCGTACCATATCACAACACATCATAGATCAACCATTCACATAAGAATTTAAGGATGAGTTCCCACCCTCCGCAGGTGATCAAGATAAGAAAGTCCAGATACCAATTTGAATGAAGTCGCACGAGAGAATGAAAGAATTGAAAGTTTCCCAAATGTCTTACAGCCTCTCGCAGAAAAGTACGGAGTTCATCGTACCTATCCACAAGACTCTACTAGACACGCTCTTATATTATAGACAGGGTAACCTAGGACTCTGATACCAACTTGTCAAAACCCATTTTCACTAAGTCGTGCGGGCACCTATCTTTTCCACCTCGGTAAACGAACCCCTATCCCAACAATAATAAAACATAAAAAAGGCGGAAGAAGATAGAATAACGTAAGTCTCCCGATAATAATATAAGCAAATGCAGAAGTAAATGAAATACACCCCAATATCTGGTCTGGTCATACAAGAGCTTTAACTAAATACTACAAGTCTGAATAATAGTAATACATAAATAGTCTCAAAAGCATGTCTCAAGATAGAAATAAAGACATAATGGAAGGAAGAGTCTTCGAGCAGCGAACGTCCTCATGCTCACCATGAAGAGACTCGAATCAGCATTTCTCAAATATCAGCCACGAGGGGTAGAAGTAGATCTATCCTGGTACTCTGCATTCATAAAAGAATGCAGTTAGTGCTCGTCGCTTACTAACAATAAGTACTGGTAGGTATCATAGGCCGTCCTCAGTTAGCTAACATATATACAAAAAGTAAATGAAAGTTAGGCATGCTCACAATGAAGTACAAGTATAATACAGTCTCATCAATACATATGAAGGCCTCAAGTTTCAACAATTCACATCAGTATTCAAACCATGCCTACCTATAAGGTTCCATAATCGATCAAGTCTTATAGTGAAGTACCTAAACCCGAGTGTTGGCAGTCTCATCATATCCGATCAAGCCTATTGTTAAAGCATCTAATCTCAAGTGTTCCAAGTAATCATCATAACGGGTAAAATATTCAATCAAGTATCCACAGCACAATAACAATCCAATCATAATGATGATAACAAGTGCAATGCAATGTAATGATATGGATGACGTAAATGCAATGGACATATATCAATACCGTGTACACACATGCCTTGAGCGGAACATCACGTCTCGACGGTCATAACCCATGGAGGACCTGCGAAGTCCATGTACCATGTCGCACCGTAACACACAACCTAGAGACGACCTTTCCACCCTTAACGGCTGCCGACCATCCCGTATCACACAGCCTAGAATGGTCATGCAACCAATATAGTCGTCACCCCCAGTTAAATGTGCCCTATATATACATACACGAGAGAAAGAATACGATAAAGGATGAAAATGTAAAATGGAGACAATCGACACTACGATATCCCGGATGAGATGCTGGGACTACGGGTAAGCTCCCAGCCGAGGCAAGTCAATAAGATCCGAAAGGGGCAATGATGAGAGGTTGAAGTTAGTAGGGTAGTTGAGATAGTACCGGGAATCAATCATGGAAGATCTTAAATGATACGACCTTAGAAGGTGGATGCTTCCAGGAGAGAAAGAATACGATAAAGGAGAGGGACAAGCAACTTACGGAGGTATTGTGAACAATAACGCCACTATGCGGGATTAGAGGGTAAGATGTAGGCAGCGGAATTATTCGCCAATGATAGCAAACCCTATAGTAAGAAGTAAGAAAAGGGAGGAAAAGGAGCATGACAAGATGGGCTACTAGCGAATGTGAGTGCTGAAGGAGTATGTGGGGCAAAGTGAACTAGGAAAAGGAAAAGCATCCGTAACCAAGATTGAAAACGCCTTGTATAAGTCGTGTAAGAGTGGCTATGTCATCTATGAACATCTATATGCTAAGAATGAGGTCGAGCGAATAGTTAGTGCGGAAAGTTTGAATTCGGTAAAGACGAGATGGTTACGAGATCCCGAATACGTTAAGGAAAGACGTAAAGATGGTTTAAGAAAAAATTTTGAGGTAGAGTAGTACTAAGGCCGAATAGGACGTTGCCATGGAGGGACCAAAAAACCTTCCAACCGGTTGTAAGTGGGGGAAGACAAGGTAGGGAAAAAAGGGAGTAAAGCAGTTAAAAACCTTAATTTTACCCGGATTCACGGGGATAAACTAGGGAAGGAAGGTTGGAGCAAAT